>NC_047117.1:11686087-11986087 GCF_902500255.1 Thalassophryne amazonica
TGGCTTTAAGAGTGAGTGGAGAAAGAGGGAGCAGCAGTTTTAGCTGATCTAATTGCATTTTAGAAGTATAAAAAGATGATGTTTGAAATGGTTAATGTGTACTTATGCTGCTTTTTAGGCAATCGAATGGGGCGGAGGATCGATGAACTGATTTCTGAGTTTAATCCTTCAACCATCACAACACATTCTGCTCTGTTGGACTTGGAAAAACTGCCAGAATTTAACAAGTAAGTTAGAGACCCCCTATATAAAACATTTTTGGTGGGGCGCTATTCTAAAAAAGGACCTAAGGATAGGAGTTTTTTTTTAAATCTATGTTTCATTTTTAATGAGGGTCACATTTCATGTGTCAGTATTCTCTCTGATTGCCACAGAATCCACCTGCAGCAGCAAATAGAAAACCAGGAACAGTGCAGTTTGCTGGTCAAGGATCTGCAACAACAAATCCAGCAAAACTACAAAGAAAAGATCCAAGATAAACAAATATTACATGACGATTATATCAAACGGGTCCTACATTTCCGCAAGGTAATCCTAATCCAATGGTGTGCAAATACACTGTGCAAATGTTTTATGCACCTAAGATTTCAAAAAATATAAATACGGGGGGGTCTTTCCACCAGAAATCTAAAGTAGAGGTGTTCAAACATTCCTGTTTTTTCGTGTTTCATTAAACCACCTAATCATTTACCAAGTTACAAATGTCATTGACAACATGATATTTTAAACATTTTCCATTTCTTTATGAGGAATTATTAACAAATCAGTGTCCTTGTCCTTCAGTCTTTCCCATGTAAATTTTGTTTTGTTGGGTGAACTCAGGTTAAGCTAAATATTCACTTTGAGTGACAGCTAGTATGCCAATGGGTCCAGGTGGCCATGTGTTAACTTGGGTAGCTAGCGGGGGAGGGGGCAGGACTTATTTTGGTCAGAGTTGAAGTCTTCATTGTTTACAGTCACGGTTACCTTTAACTTTTATATACATCTGATGACTCACACCTTTTCTTTAAAGGGCCACATTTCCACCCTGAAGGAACTTGTTAGCCCAGCGTACTCTTACCTGTGGGTTCGTCCTTCAGTCTCCAGCCAGCAGGTGGCAGCACTTACTTCAGAAGCCCAGGACATTGCTTCATTAACATTGAAGTATGTAACATTGGCAACTTTCATTTCCTTACGTTGGAAGTATTGTAGTGGGGATGTGATTATTTCTCTTTCGTTAGATTAATAGAAGAGCGAGGTGAAAACCTGACAATGGCTCATTTAAATAAAGATCTGAAAGCTCTGGCTGAGAAGACTAAATCTACCAAATACAAAGATGTCATGAAGCTGTTGCGTCTGGCTCTCAGCGGGCTGCAGGTACTTGCATGATGTCAAACACATTTCAGAGACTTAACAGTACACACGTGGACAAAATTATTGGTTCCCTTATATTTTATGTACATATGTATTTTAATGTATTGTCAGAAATAAATGCAAACAAAGCAATTTTGTTTAATCAAAATATTTTTAAAAAATGCCCAAAGTTATTTGGAAACAACAACAAAACAAAATGCTTTCATTAAATGAAAAAAAACAACACAAAATATATGCTGGACACAATTATATTTAATTATAATTAATTAAAAATAATAATTAATTTTAAAAACCCTATATCTTGTATTAACAATATTGGATACATCAGTGGACATATTGACGTTAATGTTGATCTGCACACCTCTTATTCTCTTTCTTTCACAGCTTTTTTATTAATTCATTTGCATTAATAAATACACAAATGCAAGGAGTTAATTACAAATGTCTGTTGGCTTTAATTCAAATTTCAGCATCAGAGCAACACGTTTTGAAAAAAGTATTGAAACTCAAATAAGGTGGTAGGCAAACGTTTAGGAGCCTTGTAGCTTTAAATGTACTTTACTTTTTAAACACATGAAACCCATAAAATAGATTTGTCTGTATTAACAGTTGTTAAATTTGCTTTAAAGGTGTTATGAATGATTTCTTGGCTACTAGATGTTATACTTGTGTGACACTTTAAGACATAAACAAAGCTTCCCTCCTCGGCCACTCTTCCTCATCCTTCCCCTCCCTCATCCTCCTCCTCCTCCTCAGCAGAACAAATGATGGTTACAGCTTTTTAACAGGTTGAACAGCTCTTATTTTGGGGAAGGGCCAGACGTATAGACATGCTCTGCCGGGGGCATTGTTTTTTACCATATAAATGCTACTTTTGGACATATCCCATCCACCATCTTGAAAAAAATGTATCAAGTAGTGGTGTCTCTTTATGAATGGGGGAGGTGCAAGGCTTTCCAAATGGAGATGAGCTAAATGTGCACACATGGAAACCTCATGCCTTAAACGTGATCTTGTAAACAGGCGGTAGAAAAGGTCAAAGAGGAAGTGTTGCTTCATTCACATACACAGGACGCTGTCAAGCCACTAAACATTTACATAGAACAGTTATTGGCTACTATATTAATGTTTAAAATCCCATTGAAACACATGGGAAAAACAAATCTCTGCAATGTGCTTTGAATGAAATAAAAATGTCAGCTAAAATAATCAAATTTATAATTATGTGCACCATTTACTATAACAATTAATCACTGTTACAGCCAGCCACCACTGTAATGAGAACAGTAACTGGTTACGTTGGTCGTCTTGCCCTGAGTGAAGCCTCTCGGACTGTGTGCTGCTGTGCAACAGATTAACAAGTTCACAAGTCAACGAGTCACACATTAACATAATTTTTCTCAGCCTTGGTTTTGCAAGTGTGTTCTTATGGTGAGCTGAAGAACAACTGCTGTGCAATATTGTAAGATCATTCTAACACTCAGGAAGAAAATCCATCCCTCATTTTATTGATCTGTTTGTAAAATTTAAATGTATTACACTTTTAAAGGAATTTAAATGTGTGAAGTCATGAAAACTGCTGCAAATTCATTCATTTCTGACCACATTAAATTGTGTTAATACTGGTCGCCGTGCTGGTACATTTGCAGCGTGTCTCTTTATTTCAGTCCATTGCATGATGAAGCTGAAGCCTGAAGTATCACGTTTAAGTGGAACTAATGAGTAAAACCCCTACAATCCCACGCTGATTCAGTCACCGCAAGTAACCCTGCAGATGTTCAGGGGGTAATGTGCAAAGGGGAAGTTGATTGATTCCGATAGAGGTTACTGTTTGCACTGAGTCCAATACTTCACTGACCTCTGACCCCGTGTTTATTTTGGCTTACAGGCCGGTCCCAGTGTCGCAGAGATGTTGATATCACTCGGCTTGCTGGAGAGTCGCCATCGGTTACAGAAACTTCTGCTGCTTTCACCATCTATCTGAAGACAAGTCAGACTAACAACCAGTCACTTCAGTGAATGACGAGATGTATTGCCAGCCATGGACATTATATATTAAAACCATGTGAACATGTTTCCACCAAAGACATAATTAAATTGAACTGAACCACGCAAATAGAAGTTCAGTAATACCAGAGTTATGATGAACTAATTACACACAACCTGCTTTTAGTGCAGTTATGTGAAACTTTTTTTTTTTAGGATCTGGTGGCATCACCAGATCCTAAAAAGACGGGAAGTACCTTAGTTTTCTAACAAAGGGCGGGAAGTACCTTAATTTTTAACAAATGTAACTAAGACATTTTAGTCTTTGAGCAATGAGTGTAATATGTTACAAAATGTTTTAATAAAGGAGGGAAAACAAAGTATATTTTTGCTGCGTATATGCACGTTCAGCGTTCAAGATGTTGGTAAACTTGGAAAACCCAAGTTGGGAATTTGAGTTCTGAAAAGCTTGGAATCACTTGATTGACTCTGAAAACAGTAGTAATGCCCGTAATCACATGTTTTAGCATTATTGTTTTTACAAAGAACAGAAGTTGTTCCAGCTGCTTCCACTGGGTGTGCAAGATGGAAAAAGTGGATTTGTATTTGTCCTAACAGGAAGACAGAGGTCGGGAATGAGAATGAGAGGAACAGTATTGTGAACAGTAAACCAGTATTGATCAGTATGTCTGGTATTTATATTGTGTATTTGTATTTATATTTACAAACTGTTATTTTTTTTTTTCCACTTTTGATACTTGGTGTGCTTCTTACCCTGTGCGCTGCTATACAATGCCGCTGGAACCTTGAGTTCCCTGAGGGAGTCTTCTCAAGGGATCAATAAAATTCTGTGTAATCTTATTGCAGACGCCTTTCCAAAATCCAACGCTTCCAACTAATACATCATACACAGGGCACATGTTTCTACGATGTCCATGTGTGAAATACAGTGTAACAAACACAGTCCTTGACAGATCCTTAGCCTGGTCTGATCCACCTTCACAGCGATTGAGTGACAAGCCACCACCTCCTCCGCCTGATCGGCCATTGAGAACTTGTTTCACCAGAGCCCCATTAGCCATCTTATGTTCAGGGTTCCTGTTCCTTCATGGTTACTGTAGCGTGGTGGCACACAAGGTCACCACCATATTTCACCCCAACAGGCCTCCTTGATCCATTACCCAGGTGTCAAGCCGGACAAGGGGTTGGATTTTTGACATCCAGTGAACACAAATGAGCTGTCTGGGCCCATGTGGTCTCAGTGATGGGCTGCAAAATTTTATTTTCTTATATCAACTTGTGCTGTATGGAAACTGGACTGAGTTTAAGTCTGGCTTGATTTCCAGTACTTTGTGACTTCTGAAGTATTGTTGACTGAGGACGCCATGATTGTAGTTGTTATGACGCCAAGTTAGATAAATGGAAGCACTAAAAATCCGCATGAGTTTACTAGCAAAACAAAAAAAAAATGTGACCATACATTTAAATTTAAATCATTTTGTCCATGGTAGAGTTTGTGATTTCCGACGTAACATGAATGCCACGTGAAATCCGTTTATATATATATATATATATATATATATATATATATATATATATATATATATTCCACATGAGCTCAATAACAAGCGGCAGCAGTTTAGTAAAATGCTGACGACGGCGGGAGGGGTGCAACGAATAAATTTGTTTCCCCTGTCAGGAGTGTGCCTGTGGGCGTGGTTACGTCGCCGCAGAACGAGATGTTTTGACACCTTTCGCCTTCCCCCCCAGAAAAAACGCACAACAGCAGCAGCGCATTAACATCAGGAGACGGACTGAGGAATGGCGAGCAAAGACAGTCCTGTAAATTTGGAGTCGTGGCTCAGTGAGTGAAAACTTTGTTTTCGCTTAGCTAGGTGCTAGTTAAAAACAAACAGCTATACGTCCAAATATCAGCTCTTTAACAATCGGTACGTCAGTGCATGCCAGGTCTCAACGTGTCGGGTTTTTTTTTTTAAGTTTTATTGTTATTACTACTATTACTATTTTATTTAACTGCTTTTACTAAATACTTAAAAGTTTATTTCAACCAGGAAGTAGGTGAAGTCGTGCGCGTGTCCGATGTGCGTTCCAGCGGTCTGTGTGTGGCGCTGTGGCGCGCGCACTGACTTTGTCTTCAGGGGAGGTTTAACGTTTAAATTGGTTTTTATTTTTTAAAACTTCATTTGAAATGTAAAAGTGTTTAGTTTGTTGCAGTGCACTTTTAAAATGTTTACATTTACTGTTGTATATTTGCGAGCATTTACAAAGTTATTTGAGCTGTTCATTACAGTAAATTAGTGAAAAAAAGTGAGAGTGTGTAAACTTTAGTTTGGTAATTCCATACAAGCTAGATAAAGACTTCAGTAATTATAGCTGTTTATTATTAATTAGTTAATGCATGTGTGATACCTCCTTTTGTGGGGGGGGGGGGTGTGTGTGTCAGTGTCATTAATAATCAGGTGGATTTTGTAACTTCAAAATCAGCACTAAAATGTGATTTCAAGGGTTGCATGTCCTTTAGAGTGCATTTAATTCAGTAGGGCCCGTGGGCCACATTTGGCCAGTGCTTCCCTTGTTTTGGTCAAAAATCCAATTTACAAGGTCTTTGATACTAAATTATTGTTAGGCAGATTAAAGGGCAGTGTTTTCATGAATACAGGCTGCCAGGATGTTGAAATCCTGAGCAAACTTCCCACTTTCAACATCAAAAGAAGAGCGGTTGCACCAAACAAAATTCATAGCTGACGCTGACATTTTCATAACTGTGATCTAGAATATGGACAGCCATATTCATTTTCATTTCGGGCATTTGTTGACCTTTTTATCACTTTTTGTTTTGGAGATATCAGCAAAATGATAAATAGATCGCAATGATGATGAAAAAAAAAGTTGACCTACTGTCACTTTCTTTTGTAATATAATCCTTCTCTGCGGCTAGCTGCTTTGTCTATTTATATTCTATAATCTATTTGTGTTTCGTGGCAATCTTCTAGGTAGTGTCATATAATACCGTTCTTTTTTGTGTGTTTTCTTGATTCAAAGAAATTTATTCATTCATTCCTATAATATAAATATATTCATTTGAATTAATTTTTTCCTAAACCAGAAATCTTGGCCCATATCCATGAAGCAACTCAGTCTTCTCAAAGAGCTCCTAACTTAGCCTAAAATTGCCTGGCAAGGAATCCTAGCCTAAGAGAGATTCAAGAGGTGTCCGACAGCAAGTCTGAGCAAGGAGGGGACACAAACTCCTATCTTTGTGAGGAAATGTGTAATCGTGAAAATAATTTAATGTCATGATGATGAAACTCAGCAAAATTAAATGACTTGTTACACAGCTTGAAAATGTTTGAATGTATATCATTCATATGCTGAATACTTATATATTAAAACCATGCGTGCATGAGTTTATTTATTATGTTGATTGTAAGTAGATAGTATAATTGTAAATATGTTAAAAATACATGCATGACACAAGGAAGTGAAAACACTTATTTCCATTGTGGTCCATTTAAAATCAAATGACAAAATAGAAGAAAAAATAAAATAATTTTTAATAATAATAATTATTATTATTATATTAAGTGTGTATATCATAACAAGAACCTAAACAATTTATAAATACATTAAGACAGTAAATAAACATTAAATAATTAAGTAGATCAGGCCGGTAGCATGTTGCTGACTCATTGTCATCCTACATACGGAGAATGTCTCTGTTCCTCTGTCTTGAAGATGGTAAATCTTCTCTGCTAAAGACACTCTGAGGCTCCTTAAAGTCCTCCTCACTACTCTTATCAGTTTGGAACCTTAGGAGCTCTCTTAAGGCCTAAAGTGCTTTGCCGACAACTTTCATCTTACCAAGGGAAAATTCTAAGAAATGTCTAAGAATTCGAGGAATTCTAAGATGTTTCATACAATAATGTCACTCGGAGTTATTTTTAGCCTTCGGTTACTTCGTGGATATGGCCCCAGATGTGTTTTCCTCTCCTAAGGTCATTGAATTCAGTTAGCCCCTCCCTTTGATCCAGCCATTAGGCATTTTTTGAATTTTATTGTTGTAAATTTATGCCACTGCTGCAAAACAAAACCTTTGGAGACAAATAATCTTAAATTATTGTGCACCATCTCAGTAATTTTTCCACTACAATAATTTCCACCAGTTGTTGTGTAGAAGTTATTTTTAAAACTATTTTAGGTGTATTTTTTTATTTTTGACTGATTTTTTTTTTTCCTCCTTCTTTTCAATTACTTCATATTTCTATGATGTAATTGTCCCAGATGAGGCAACTGACCCAAACAATGAAGAGGAAAGATGGGACTGCATCCAGGGATTCTATGAGCTCGTCAATCAGGAAACCGATGGGTAGGCAGAACGACTATTTAACAAAAAATTATTGTTTTCTCACGTGACATTACATCAATTTGGTTATCTTCAGGGTTTGAATTTGTCATTGTACGTCGTCACTGGCAGCCATTTCCATTACACACAGTTGTGGGTCATTGCTTCACATCCCACTTCCACGCTGAAATCATAAGTGCAGCTTTTCAGTAAAGCCTCGGTCCCACCGAATAATAATCCATGAATAATGAGCCACGCATGGGTGCGTCAGTGATTATTTGAAGAATGATTGATGTGTTAAACCGTCACATATCCACTACTACGGTGCCTCTCTGTACCTTGCATGTGCGTCTAGTGAGCTATGGCTGAGCTGTCATTTGAGCCCCGACCAATCTCGAGTTATTTCTTCCACGGTTTAAACACACAGCCACTTGTATACTGTAATCCAACTTTTAACTTTGTGTTCGTCTGTTATTCACTGCAAAATCACTCTTTTGTGAGCTGCCGTTGTGCCTAAATGCTCATTTTGCGAACGAGTCATTGTCAGTGCGCACACACAGCGGAGCTCAAGCTGATTCATTAACAAGATATTAAATCTATCATAGATACACATTTACAGCTAGGAATGAACATGCAACTGTTTTACCAAGCTATAAAAACATTAAAAATAGTTACTTTCAAGTTGATCCAAAATACCTTCCTCATGGAGCAGGAAAGAGTGGGGGGGAAAAAGCATCCAGATGAAACAGTCCTCTGTGATTCCAGAAACGATTAGGTGTTTTCAAAGTCCAAGGCTTGACAGAAAATGATTTAATCCGCTACAAAATAATTATTTTATATACAGCATCCGGCGCACAAAGCAGGTGGAATTGTGTGTGGAAGAGGGCTGAGCCGCTCCAAAAATAGCCTCTCAGGTCCTTTGTAGTTGCCAGGTGTTCGGATAATGGACTTTTAGCAGCCTCGTCTGCACCACAAACATGCCTCTATAATCCTCGTTAGTCCTCGTAACCTGTACACAAACTGCCCCACGCTGTTGGAGCTAAATTTTGAACATCTTGAAATTAGGGCCACCCTCAGAGATGAGCCTTGTTAACTGAATATACTGCCTCTAGAGAGCCTCTCAGAACCACTGTTCTCCACGATAGTTGAATAAATCCTCTCGTAGCAAAAAAAAAAAAAAAAACATGCTGCATGGCTCATTACTCATCCTTCATTATTTGGTGGGACCAGAGCTTAATACCCTTAAGCAAGCACGAAGAGGAACCATAACTCACATTTTGCCACCTTTTTAACTTCTCAGTGTGATGTGTAAAATCTTAAAATTGTCTTACACTGAAGAGGAAGACCCCCCTCAGACAACAAAAACTAGCCTGGATAAAAAGTATAATGTGTAAAAAATAAATAAATAAATAAATGAGTAAATCACTCCTGTCTTTTTGCATATTCCTCTGTATGTGTTTGTTTCAACATATTACTGTACACGATGTCATTCCTACTTTTTGCTGTTATTCTACTTTTTAATGGTTAAATTAAATTTTTTTATTTTTTTTTTTTTTGGCTGCAGCCCCCAAGTTGCCACTCGTCTTCTTGCACATAAAATCCAGTCTCCGCAAGAAAAACAAGCTCTGCAGGCTGTCACTGTAAGATTACACACGTCTTCTCACCATAATTTATACAGACTATTAGCTTTGCACACTTTATTTTGCCCCTCACAAACTAGAATTTGGGCATGTATAGTGGTGTCATCCTGTTAGTCTGTCTACATACGGATTAGAAGTCCCCAAGTCCCAATGGGAGATGCCACCAGAGGTGGTTGAGAACGACAGTGCTAAGGTCCTGTGGGGCTTCAAATTCCAGACAGACAAGCAGCTGCTGGCCAACCAACCAAACATAGTGGTGGTTGACAAGGGAAAGAAAACCGCAGTAGTGATCAATGTGGCAATCCCAGCTGACAACAACATCAGACAGAAGGAGCACGAGAAAATAGAGAAGTACCAAGAGCTGAAGGAGAAACTGGAGCAGATATGGAAGGGAAAGTACAAAGTGGTCCCAGTGATAATAGGAGCACTAGGCACTACAACCTCCAGATTGGAAGAATGGTGCTAACAGATTCTGGGCACAACATCAGAGGTCTCTGCCCAGAAGAGTACACTCCTACGAACAGCTAAGATACTATGCCAAACTCTCAAACTCCCAGGCCTCTGGTAGAGGACCCGAGCTTGAGGAACACACATACAGAGGGAGAGGGTGAGAGGGAGATTTCTTCCTCAGAGAGAATTTTCCCTTACCACTGCTGCTGTGGGGGTTAGTAAGGTTAGACCTTACTTGTGTGAAGTGCCTTGAGGCAACTCTGTTGTGATTTGGCGCTATATAAATGAAAATAAATTGAAATTGGAGATTTTATAGATAGATGAGGAATAATCGGACACTATATATGTATTTTTATTTATTTAATGTTTAATGATAACTCTGTTAACATGCATACCAATAATTATTATCTCCGATTAAAGGCTTTAAAGATACCGTTCCTTCATAAAAGATCCAGATTCTTTATTGTCATTGTAACCAGCAGAACAAAAGTTAAGGTGCAAGCCTTTCAGTGTAAATATAAACCTGAGTAAACCACACGCAGACTTAAAAGGTCTAGAGAAGAAAAGGAAAATAAACATGAAGTTCAACTAAATGAAAGAGGTATGTCCAGAGTGCAAATTAAAAAAGAAAAAAAACAACAATTACAAGAATGTAGTAGCAAAAAAAAATTGCATATTAAAAAAGAGAGAAAAGTATGTATAAACATTGTGATATTCAGTGGCAATGGATATTGCACATAAACAATATTGCACTCATTTCAAGTGTGGCATGTGACATGACTATTTGGTTCCAGTGCCATTCAAAGCTGGAACAGCAGTTGGACAGAAACTGTTTTTCAATCTATTTTTACTTGCTTTAATGGTCCTGTACCATCTGTCTGATGGCAGTAGCTCATACAGAGAGTGTCCAGGGTGTGATGAGTCCTTTTAGGACGTTGTTGGCTCTCCTGAGACAGTAAGAGCTATGAAGGTCTTCGTGTGTGGGTAGAGGGCACCCAGTGATCTTCTCTGCCATTTTGGCAGCCCTTTCCTTTGGTCCTCTTTCCTGTTTGCCACCGTGCAGCTGGCAAACCAGGTGCAGAGGCAGTTTGTGAGGATGCTCTCCATGGTGGAGCGGTAAAAAAACAAACATGAGCAGTCTCTGGTTTATGTTATTTTTGCTGAGGATTCTCAGAAAGTGGCGTCTTTATAACTTCCTTGTTATTGCTGCCATCATGTGATGAATGTCTGTGAATAATTTGTGTCACATGAACCAAATGATATGTGGGATTCAGTGTACATTTGAAAATCTGGTGTGACAGCATGTGGTCACATGCAGCAGAAAGCTGCTGTTTTACTTTTTTTACACAAAAGTACGTCTGAGGTTCACGTGCTTCACGTCATGACAGTTATGTGGTTTAATGAAACATGAAGTGGCAAATCTGTGATCTTTCTTTTCTTTTTGTATGAAAGACTATTATGGCCAGTTAATTGAAGGAAAATTATACAGGCTTCAACAGTAATGCCTCTGTGTAGACCGTGCTGAGGGCCACTGCGACTGGAGAAGGCCAAGGACACACCCTCTTTCTCCTCGCTGGTACAGATAGTTGGTAACGCTGGAGAAATGGGGATAGACCCATTCCCTGCTTGGGTGGTTGCCATCCGAGACACAAGGCGGTTCAGTAGTGTGGTGGATGTGGCAATGTACAGCAGCAGCGTATTCTCCCAGATTAGACATGTCCTGTACTGTTTGGGAGATGGGAACCTCTTTGACAATTTGTCTTCTGTTCGGTCAAAGAGGGAGACGCTAACTGAATTTATTTTGATCTGGTTGACAGAAAAACATTTTCTATGAGGCCAAGATTTTTTTCTTTTCAAGTACCCTTAGAATTCTTTCAAGGATTTTTTTAATACAAAGAACAAAGTAAAATATTTGTTAAAACACATTAGTTTTGTGCTATTTTTGTTTTGTTTTACTTTTCTAGGTTCTCGAGGCCTGTATGAACAACTGCGGAAAAAGGTTCCACAGTGAGGCAGCAAAGTTTCGCTTTCTCAATGAACTCATCAAAATCTTATTGCCAAAGGTATCGCTAACCATAGGGTTCTTTTAGATATTGAAAATAAACCCATCGTGATTTTTTCTTTTTTTTTTTTTGAATTTTTTGTTAATATTGTTTCCATTATAGACTTTTTTATATTTAACAAGTTTGTAACTATTGATTTCATCTTAGTTTTTTGTGTTTAAAAAAAAAGTAAAAGAATTAGCTCTTTTTTATTTATTCATTTTTGGTCAGGAAAACAAATTAGTAGCTCAAACGTAAAACACACAATTATGACTCATTCATAATTCTAACATTAAATCAGTTATTAGATAGAAAGCCAACATTTTTACATTTAACTCACAATAATTACAAATATTGTTTCAAAAAAATTGCTTTGCTTCTTATTTACAATTTTCAGTATCAGATCAGCCATAATTTTCAGTCTACACTGAATTGTTCTGGAGACAAAAAAAAAAAAAAAAAAATGGGGGGAAAAAATGTTAATTTAATTTTGTTTGTTTTTTTTACATTCAAATCATGTTCCATTTTAGCATGACCAGGGATGAGTCATTGATTATGAGCAACACATGTTGAAGGAAGGAATGTGACAACGACTCTAAACACAACCAGGAACACTGAACATCAGGGTTTTTTTTTTAGATACATAACATTAGAATTTAAACAGAAAAGGCAATAAATAAATCACACTGGACTTTTTGGATTAAGGAGTGCTTTTTAAACTTGTTAGCTTGACTTTTTTTTTTTTTTTTTTTTTTTTTTTACTTTTTATTTAAGGTTTGTTTTTCTGTTTGTTTTTTGTTTTTTTGTTTTTTTTTTCAAAACAGAACATTACTTGAGACAAGTACTAAAAATATCTAATAAGAATAATTAAATAACATGAAATAAGAATAGTAATAATAAAAGTACAATGTATATAATCATTGCTGCATATGGTACAAAGGTTAGTGTGACTTTTGAGAGCAAAGAAACACATCTACTGGAATGATGCTGATGTCTTCCGAGCAGTACTTTGGTCATTGGACTTCTCAGAAAGTGAAAGACCGAGTGACGGAAGTCCTCTACGGTTGGAGTGTGTGGCTTAAAGATGAACCCAAGATTCAGGAGGCCTACCACATGCTGAAGAAACAAGGTACAAAGTCTGCTTGGTGGAATCATGCTTTGAAAATATGGTTACAAGCAATTTGAAAGACTTGATTATATTATCAATTTTCTGGTTTAAACTGGTTCTTGGCATTTGTAGGTGTAGTGACGAAAGACCCCAAACTGCCAGATGTGGCTGGTGTTGCTCCTCCACCACAAAGAACTTCAGATTCAGTTTTTGATCAAGAGGACAAAACCAAGGTATGGACCCTGTGTTTACACTCACGTCTTTACATTATCGTGAATAAGCACCCACTCAGGTTGTGTTGGTTTTTCTTCCATCCTTAGCTGTTAGCTAGACTTCTAAAAAGCAGCCGCCCTGAAGACTTGGAAACCGCTAACAGACTGATTAAGAGCACCATTAAAGAGGTGAGGTTGTGTTGTGGTGATGATCATTGCTCATAAATCTACAGGTTGGTTAGTAACTTCTGTCTACATTTCAGGAGCAGGAGAAGGCAGAGCGGCTTTCAAAACGCGTTTCTACTCTGAACGAGGTGGAAAGAAGCACCAAGCAGCTCAGAGAACTACTGAAGCAAAACCCAGTCAGCGGGCCGTCGCTGCAGTCGAGCGATGACCTGAAGGTGAGAAATTTTATAAATGAATAATATCAAAATAACAAATTGATGTGGATAAAAGTAACTTTATATTCTACTGCCCTCTACTAACTAGCAGGATAACCGTCTGTCTGTCTAATGAGGTCCGGTTTTAGTGTCTCGGGTCAGTGTGTCCTTTATCTGAGTGGATAGAGTGAATCAATTCAACTTGCTTCTTCTTCTTGCTTTGCAACCTTGTTACATTTTAGTCATAGTGGATGTTAATGTATCACAGGACAGTATTAGAGTTAAAATTGGGCAAGAAAACAAAATGGATTTTGGGAATTACATTGGAAGACTTTGAGATTGAGGACGGCACATCCAGGACATTTTACTCTGCGAAGCAAAAATCCGCACAATCTCATCCCCCGCCCCACACACACACACACACACACACACACACACACACACACACACACACACACACACAATCTGATGGGTCAAAATAAGAACACAATGGATGTGATGCGCATGTTGTTATGTGCATGGTAAGAAATTGGTGGGAATGTGTTTGACGCACTGTGAACCTGGCAGGGATATACACTCAACAAAAATATAAACGCAACACTTTTGGTTTTGCTCCCATTTTGTATGAGATTAACTCAAAGATCTAAACTTTTTCCACATACACAATATCACCATTTCCCTCAAATATTGTTCACAAACCAGTCTAAATCTGTGATAGTGAGCACTTCTCCTTTGCTGAGATAATCCATCCCACCTCACAGGTGTGCCATACCAAGATGTTGATTAGACACCATGATTAGTGCACAGGTGTGCCTTAGACTGTCCACAATAAAAGGCCACTCTGAAAGGTGCAGGTTTATCACACAGCACAATGCCACAGATGTCGCAAGATTTGAGGGAGCGTGCAATTGGCATGCTGACAGCAGGAATGTCAACCAGAGCTGTTGCTCTTGTATTGAATGTTCATTTCTCTACCATAAGCCGTCTCCAAAGGCGTTTCAGAGAATTTGGCAGTACATCCAACCAGCCTCACAACCGCAGACCACATGTAACCACACCAGCCCAGGACCTCCACATCCAACATGTTCACCTCCAAGATCGTCTGAGACCAGCCACTCGGACAGCTGCTGAAACAATTGGTTTGCATAACCAAAGAATTTCTGCACAAACTGTCAGAAACCGTCTCAGGGAAGCTCATCTGCATGCTTGTCATCCTCATCGGGGTCTCGGCCTGACTCCAGTTCATCGTCGTAACCGACTTGAGTGGGCAAATGCTCACATTCGCTGGCGTTTGGCACGTTGGAGAGGTGTTCTCTTCACAGATGAATCCTGGTTCACACTGTCCAGGGCAGATGGCAGACAGCGTGTGTGGCGTCATGTGGATGAGCGGTTTTCTGATGTCAGTGTTGTGGATCGAGTGGCCCATGGTGGCGGTGGGGTTATGGTATAGGCAGGCGTCTGTTATGGATGAAGAACACAGGTGCATTTTATTGATGGCATTTTGAATGCACAGAGATACCGTGATGAGATCCTGAGGCCCATTGTTGTGCCATACATCCAAGAACATCACCTCATGTTGCAGCAGGATAATGCACGGCCCAATGTTGCAAGGATCTGTACACAATTCTTGGAAGCTGAAAATGTCCCAGTTCTTGCATGGCCGGCATACTCACCGGACATGTCACCATTGAGCATGTTTGGGATGCTCTGGACCGGCGTATACGACCGGCGTGTACCAGTTCCTGCCAATATCCAGCAACTTCACACAGCCATTGAAGAGGAGTGGACCAACATTCCACAGGCCACAATTGACAACCTGATCAACTCTATGCGAAGGAGATGTGTTGCACTGCATGAGGCAAATGGTGGTCACACCAGATACTGACTGGTATCCCCCCAATAAAACAAAACTGCACCTTTCAGAGTGGCCTTTTATTGTGGACAGTCTAAGGCACACCTGTGCACTAATCATGGTGTCTAATCAGCATCTTGATATGGCACACCTGTGAGGTGGGATGGATTATCTCAGCAAAGGAGAAGTGCTCACTATCACAGATTTAGACTGGTTTGTGAACAATATTTGAGGGAAATGGTGATATTGTGTATGTGGAAAAAGTTTTAGATCTTTGAGTTCATCTCATACAAAATGGGAGCAAAACCAAAAGTGTTGCATTTATATTTTTGTTGAGTGTAGTAAGGACGTAGTATGAGCTCAAAAATTCCAAAAAATTTCATTTTTACCACGTCTCTGCTGCTCTCATTAAAATTTTCAGTGTGGTCATCACTGGCTTCATCTGAGTGTGATGGAAGCCTTAGTTGCATTAACTGTAAGTTGATGCTTAATAACGTGTTAATGTGAACAACCACAAATAAATGATTACTAAATATGTTCGGTAACTGTTAATTATGCTTATACTGCATTAACTGTTAATTAATATACCTTTTATTTTAAAGTGCTGCCAACTTTTTGTTTTTGTTTAAATCCAGTGAAAATTGTGGCATTAGAGCAGAATGTGTTGTAAAATCCACCACCTGGTGTTTGATTCCTCTTGTGGCTGCAGGCTGTGTACGAGCGTTGTGACCGCCTACGGCCCAGCCTGTTCCGCCTGGCGAGCGATACGATGGACGATGATTCAGCTCTGGCACAGATTCTGGAGGCAAATGATGAGCTAACGCTTGTATTAAGTGCCTACAAAGACCGAGTAGAGAAACCGCAGTGTAACGGCAGAGGGAGTAAGAGTGAAGACGACACGGAGGAGAAAACTAAAGGTAACCCTGGAAAAAGTTACTTCCTGTCTTTTTGGTTGTAGTGCTTAAACCTGAGTATTGTTATCTGCTGTTCCTCCAGCTCCTGTTAGTCCAGTTAAGAGCTACCACCTCATCGACCTGTCGGCACTGGAGTCTTCACAGACGCACAAAAGAGCTGATTCACCTCCCCAATTCAAATCTTCTCCTCCCGCCTCCTATCTGGACAGTACCTCCCATTCCATAGCTGACCAAGAGTTTACTGAACTCGGTAAACACACATTTGTCCGCATTTCCTACAACTAATGTAAATGCCAGCGCTCAAATAATGTAATGTGGTCATCGCAACAATTAGCGTTGCCACTCTTGTAAGAGGCACCATTTGTGATCAGTGCATTGATAATAATAAGAGCGATCGTGCTACGATCCTTTAGTGTCCGCAGACTCATTATTATTAGAACCATATCACTTCCAATGGGAGGGATTAATGCAATATTTCTGTATTTCACCTGCATGTGTTCCCAGGTCCTTCTTCTGCTGGTACTTGCTCCGACTATTAATAAAAAAAAAAAAAAGAGTGATAAAATGCTATAAATGATCACATTAATGCCCTAGACACACAAAAGTTGTGACAGTGAACAACTCAAAACAACACACATTTCTGTCTTTTCATTGCTTTCTACTTTTGGAGTTTGATTCTCCAACTCTCAGATGTCTCTTTCTGTTTGATACTGTACTTCACTGCCATTCTTTGACTTTTATGCTGTATTATAGTGGAGCTTTTATCCTGAAATGCACAGTTGTAATGACATTTTACACACATCTGCCTCGCTATTGTCTCTATCCTTCTCTTTTTGATATGATCATCTTTCAGTGGTGGGCACAGTTCCGTTAATTACCAACGCTAACGTTTTCGTTAGCGGATTATGTTTGGCTTGTGTGTTGGTTTTTACAAATAGATGTGAATTTCATAAATGTCATTTTTTCCATTTGTAAAAAAACAAACAAACAAAAAAGTATTTCCAAAACTGAAAATTCTGTTTGTGAAGTGGTGTGACTCAGCATATTGACCGTTTTTCACACTTCCATCCAATAGATGGCAGTGTTCTGTGTGTTTTGGTGGGGGGGGTGATAAGACGAGTCTGATTTCCATAATGCCTTTTGGCGCTTGTGCTGGTTTAATGCTCAAACCTTCTTTATTCTTTCTTCATTACTTTAAAAGAGTGATATTTTCACTTTGTAAAAATGACAGAGTTGCTGTTAATGTGTTGATAAACTGTCCAGAATGAGTCTGTTTATAAATGAAACCATGAGTGAAAGTGCCTTGCATTTGAGCTACACTGTCACTGTGAAAGGTAAGTGAGATGTCTTTGCAGCAGCCGACAGGGTATTTAAAGACACAAGTGCTGCATTGAATTTACTTAGAAACCCCTGTGGTGCTTAAAGTTGCTGACAGTGTGCCAAGTCAATACTGAAAGTTAGCGGTTAGCTGTAACTTCCGCTTTATTATTATTATTTTTTTTTAGGAGTTTATTGGTTTAGTGTTATAAAAGTTATCTTTTCAGATAGCGGATTAGTGGTTATCGACGCTAACCTTTGGTTAGCTGTGCCGCCACTGTCATCTTTCTCTGTACATCCCGGACCTGGATTTCCTCCTCATTCATCTCCTGTTTTCTTCAGGTCTTCTTTCACTCTGTCCAATCATCCAGTTCCACTTTGACCTTCCCCTCTTTCTCCCATCTCCTAACTTCCATCCTCATCAACCTTTTACCAGCATGTTCATATTGAGGCCCATTGTGTGCCAAATCAAACTGTTTTCCTGTACTTCTATAGTGATTTCCCCCCTCAATCAAGATTTGAAACAATACAACAGCAATCTCATGTCGTCACATTCTTCTGCTCCCCCCTCAGTGCTCGTGCCTCAGCATTGTGGTCTTTAAGCTGTCTGGTAAACATGACCTTTAACCCTTGCATTGATTCTTCAGTAGTGTTAAAACCTCAGAATACTAGTTAAACATTTGCAGGAGCTGCAGTTCAACATAATGACAGCAGGCTGTGCCCTATCATTCAGTTATTATTGAACCATTACAAACCATTGTTGTGCTGTAATTCCAGAGGTAAACAGTCAACCCTCCAGAGGCTCCAAAATCATACTATGAGGAACTAATGCAGGTGAGGCCTAAATTGGAGGTCAAGGGTCAAAGTTAAAGATGGCATGTAAATCTTTAAAACGATGTGTCGTTTCTCTCAGCTTAATGGGGAAATCCAAATGAATACTGGTTCCGTGCTGAGAGCCCGTGGCTGTGGAGGGAGCACGACATCATCAAATGACTGGTAAGAAGCGCCGTAAAGAGGAGGAACAGAGGGCAACTGAGAATTTCTTTTTCTTTTTTTTTAAATGCCTGTGGGGCCTTTGTGGCCAAAAGCTTGGCTTTAATTGTGATAATTTGTTGGTAAAGTGTGGAATATGACCTCTTTAAGGGGTCGTGAACCCAAAAATGAAAATGATCATTAAAAACAATATTATCTCATAGGGAGGACGAAAAAAAAAGAACACTTTAATTACAATGTGGTCATTTTTAGTAAAGCAAGACTGTTTTTCCCATATGACTGCATTAATTGACTGTTTTTCTTTTAGGTCGCTTTCTCAAAGTCAGCAGGTTGCTGGATCAGGCTCTGTGATGACGCCACAGAAACCCGATGAAGACGACCAGAACTAGTGTCCCTCACAGCTGCTACAAATATCTGGTTCCAGTGGAGACAATTTAAGTCCAGTCAGTCCTCATCAAGTGACTTTTAGGCAGAAATGGACTATGTGCTATTACAGAAAGAGCTTTATAAGTTATTAATAATTTGCTTATTTCTCATAGGTCAGATAGAACCAATCACCGTGTACGATCAGTGCGGCATCCATATCGCTCTACATTTTGCCAAAGACTGTCCACCGGGACGGCCCAGTGTTGCCGTGATGGTCATCTCCACGGTCAACACCTCTGGCCTGGAAGTGAAACATTTTTCTTTTCAAGCTGCAGTTCCCAAGGTAACCAAATGCCATCACTGCCATTCAAAATGTATCAAAATGACAGTTTTATAAATAAATGGATACTTTGGAGAAGACAGTAACAGCATCTATTAAAGGATTAACCTGTGCTGAGACTTGAAACACATTTTGGAATGTTATTTTCATTTCTCATCCTTTCAGTCTTTTTTTTTTGGGGGGGGGGGGGGGGTGATTAGCAGAAATGGAATATAGCGTTCATATAGCATCTGTTAGTGTTTGTATGTACAGTGTATGCGAAATGTGCCGCCTACACAAAGCTGTTGTCTCAAACTGTAGCCGTGGAGATTCCAGTTAATTCTCGGTTTAACGTCTCTCAGACGATGTCGGTGAAGCTGCAGCCTGCGTCCGCAACAACCCTCCCTCCTTACAACCCCCTCCTCCCACCTCCTGCCATCTCCCAGGTCCTGCTGTTGGCAAACCCTCAGAAGGTGAGGTTGGTGTTTTTTGTTTTGTTACCTCCTCCAACGATGTTTGGCAGAGGTTATGTTTTCACCCGTTTGTCTCTTTGTTTCTTTTTGAACAGCCTGGAGCCCACAATTATTTTTATTTTTACTGAAGATTCATATCATCATAGGCAAGAACTGATTAAATTTTCAAGGTCATAGGTCAAAGTCAAGAAAAAAAATTGGAAAATTCCCTCTCTTTAACATTGAATGAATTTTTAAAAATTCATACCTCTGTCAAGAAAGTTCAAATTTCTTTCATATTTAAGGGCATTATGTAGCTGATCCGAATTGTGGATTTTGTGGATATTTGAATTTAATATTGAAAAGCCCATTGGGTGTACATTTTGCATTACATCTTAATCAGAAGTGCCTCAGTCACTCTCATTTTTCTGTTATGGATTTACCTACACCACCAAAATTGGACAGAGGTTCCAATTTTATGCCTGTTTGTCTGTCTTCCAGTTATCAGTCACAAATCAAGAGCCAAAAAGCAATGACAAATTGTGCATAGCAAAGATAACCAATATTCTGTGAAAATTATCTGAAAAAGAATTCAGAAACTGAAAAAGTTGGGGGGGAGGGGGGGGGGACCTGACAACACCACAAAAGACTTTGATTCAGTACATACTCCTGACATTTAATCATGTCTAATTTAGCTTATGAAAACCCACTTATAACAGGACTTTGAACTTGAAATTTTTTTCAAAGGTAAAATTTTGTGGAATTGGAAACTAGTGTTGGCAGAGGTTTGCGCTCTACGAGCTCTTGTTTTGTTTTCAAATAGTACACAATAATGACTGATCTGACCTGATACTGCAGTATTATCTTTAGAACATAAAAACACAAACATTTAGTTAGTTAATTGATATGTACAGCCTATATAGGACTTACTTGTTTTTTACCGGGTAACTTTTCCCCCCACTCTATTACCAGAACTATTAATGACCAACTCTTTAATTTCTTGGATCAGTCAGATTTTAACTTATTCACAGGGAATGATGAGCAAAGTGTCATGATCACATGTCAGTGACTTTTAAAAAAAAATTTTCACTAACCTGACTAACTGTAAACATACACAGTCTCTTCCCTTATTTCTGTCATTTTTACATTTTAAAATAATTAAGTCTTGCCAACTAGAAATGTGTTTGAAGTAAAAGCTAAAATTTAGAAGTTGTGAAGATGTAGTGATTTATATTAAATAGATATTTTTCATCATATGGTACAGTCATTAAAATCAGTCACTTAGAAAAACATTTCACTATCAACTTTATTTCTGAATCAAGACATTTAGCTCAGTTTTAAATGTTCTTAAACCTTAGCGTATCATTAATTTTAAAAAAGCCCTCTCACGGAAATGTAACAGAGTATGATGTTGAATATGGAAACTTCAAACATAGTCCATGCAGCTGTAGTATGTTTGGAGAAAAATTAAAGGAAGATAGTGGACATACATGAAAACAGTAGTAGTGTCCAAGGGGGCGTGGCACTGAGTTTCAGGAAAAGTTTGGGGAAAAAATGCCTGCCATTACAAAATAGAAAGTTTTGTGGCATAAATGAGTATGTGTGTAACCATCTGGATAAAAGGACATGCAAGATACTGGCGGTATAGTACATCTGAATCGTGTTCATATTACTCACCCACTTCTAGTACATAGTACATACTACAGTACTGGGTGGGTCATAGATTCCTTACTGACATTCATACATACTGGTTATTTGGTTGCAGGACATGCCTTGTAGATGTTGATGTATTCAATCAAAGTTCCAAATGCTAAAAGGGGAATCGTCAGTGACATCACAGGGAAACCCAACAACAAAAACAAATAAGGCTGCTAGTGGTAAAGAATTATGTCTCGCTATAAGACTGAGAATGTGTCCATTTTAGGACACAAAAACACTACGCAATGTGGTTATATATTGGCAAAATGTAAAAAAAAAAAAAGTCGGTTTTATTTGGAGAAAAAGGGGGAACCCTTAGAGAGAACAGCAAATGTCCTCATCAAACCTCTTTCCCTTAAAGTTTCATCAAATCTATCAGCTGTCAACCCAAGAATTGAGATGAGAAGCATTAAATCCTGAATTTTGTGTCAATAAATTGCTTTTCCTAGACTGAACTTTGTGAACATACGTTACCACTGTGATGTAGGATGTTTGTTTTTTTCCTCTGTCTTATGTGACAACCTGCTGTCTTTCCTTTAGCATAAAGTGCGTCTACGTTACAAGCTGACACTGACACATGGAAACCAACAGCTGAACGAAATGGGAGAAATCGGCAACTTCCCTGACTGGGCCTCCTTGGTCGGACTCTAACAACATGTAGCGTGTCAGAAATTGCATCCAGGGATTTTAGAAATAAACTCTGCTCAACAAACAAGGTGACCATACCTGCAATAGCTCCTTGTGAGGTAAATACAGAGTTATTATGTCAGCTAAATGTGATGGGAAAGGCATTCATTAATGACATCTTCTCATTTTAAATCTGATTCTGGCTGGTCTGACGTGTCCTTTGACTCTTATCTCTCAAAGCTTTATGTCGTTTTAAAAAAACGGAGTGAAATGATCTGTCACTCATCAAAAGGTCAAGCTCAGGTGAGTTTTTACGTGTACTGTACAGTTTGATACACAGCTGTTGGTGATGTTCACATGAAAACGGGTGTTTGTTTTGGTGCGTTGTAATGTTCAGAATTCTAGAAGTGCCTTGTGATGCTGTTTGTTTTTGTTTAAATGCGTATTTATTTTAATAATTTGTTCCACCAAAAGGTTCACCAGGTTGATACGAATGCATGTTCTGATGATGAAGGTTGTTTGATTGGCAGATATTTTACTCATGTCAGATTATTTATATAAATTTGTTAGTGGTTTGTAGATTTGAGGCAGTTTTAGTAGTAGGTGACATCAGATTGGTTCTGTTTGGTTTTCGTTCTCTTGCTGTTAACGTCATATGACCAGACCAGTGTTTGCTATACTGTGAAACTTCAGGTTTGAGCCCAATGCAAAACATCATGGTATCCATATGTCTACTCAGTTACTGCTGTTAAATTTACACAAGTTTAAATACAGCTGCATTTAATATTTGCTGCAAGTTTCTGGTCAAGTTTGTTGATGTCAGTCTTTTACAGTGTCATAATTTATGTCAGTATGTTGTCATCCATTCATCTGGAAGGTAGATGGAAGTCAGCTTTTTTTTTTTTTTTTTTTTTAATAAAACATGAGAAAAAGGGTATTAGAAAATAATGATACCTGTAATTTGCCATCTTCAGCCTCACAGGGTGCATGTTCACATCCTGGTCAAAGCGTTTCTCAGAGCTTTCCGAGTGTACTCCAGACATCATATCCAGCAGCCATCCTACAAATGCTCTGGAATATCCCCAGAGCAGCCAATTCCCATGATGCATTTCTGCTTCTGGAGACTGATGGCTGCAACAGAGTCTTCTGCATATTAGCATGTTTTGGTAACTTCAACTGAACACATACAACTTGAGGAACATTGATGAAGTAGGTGTGTTTTGCAACGTCCCATAATGCCCTGCAGATGCAGTACTTCCAGTGTGACAGTTCATTGTTGTTTTGTTTGTTTTTTAGCAGAATTGATGGAGGATAGAGAATATTAAGAAATGGGCCGTATAAATCGCTGAAAGTATTATGTAAAAAAAAAAAAGGCTCATGAGGTGGCTTGTTTTTTTGCCACAGTGCAGCAATACATGAATGAAATGTTTGGCGTAAGTGGGTGGTGGTGGGGTGCTAAACCTTCTACAATTTCCCATTTCCCACAACTTAGATTAAAAGCAATCTACAGGAATGAAGCAGATTTGACACCTTGAAAAATAAAAATCACATTTTATTTTTTTCAAAATAAGCAAAATATCATTAAGCCAGGTTAAGCACTGTTGACAACAAATTTCTTTTCAAAATGTGTATAAAACTGAAAGTGACATAGGATTGGGGGGGGGGGGGGGGGGGGTTAATGCTGCTAACACATGAAGATTAAATGAAATCTACCCATATGAGCCAAATTGTTCAGCAGAAAATTCAGTATTTTTGTTGCCATTAAGGTGGGCCTTTGCATGTCCAGTTTTAGTGGCAGATAATCCCCTGAAGTTTTTTTTTGTCAGCCCACTTAACGTTTCATACTGGTAGGACCTAAGCGGGATGGCTCTGCTACTTCTTCACTAGCTGTAAGCAGTGGAATTTTCAAGCTAAGCCGTCCATTCCTCTCTGTGTAAGTCTGTGGAACGTCCCTTCCACAGATTAAAAAAATAAAAACAAAAAAAAAGCACTTTACACATATTAAATTCCATGAGATGAAATAAGCACTAAACCTTTGCTACTCAGGCCCCCAGCTCAGAACTACAGTGCACACAGACAGGGCATTATGGGAAGTTGCAAAATGGATGACTGAAGAATCCCAGAAGCAGAAGCCAATAGTTCTCAGCCTGTTAGCTTAGCAGTGGAGCTTTGTGTGCTGAAATCAATCTGCGTTTACCATAAACAGTTTTAAGCGCTTTGTGCAGCTTGGACAACCCACTGTTGTGAGGCAGGGTGCACATCGTGGTTACCCATAATCCTCTTGTGCCAGATATGACGCAGACGCGTGAGAATAAAAACTGGTCTTCAGCCATCAATGTAACATATTTTCTCACTATGAACCAGCACAGACTCATTTTCAAACAGAGAATTGAATACAAGTTTACCACCCAGTGCACTGCACCCACCACTAGTGACTCAGTTCACAACTAGCATTAACTGACTAACCTGTGGCGGTACGTCTGAGATGAGACTATAAAGTTCAGCAGCCTTCACGAGAGGAGAAGCAGGATTGGAATCAACACCTAACATGTTCTTGGGCCGAAAACAGAGGACGAGTGATGAAAACATGGATGTACGAGATCAAACCTGAGACCTGCTATAGAACGAGCAACTAGAACCTCATTGGTCAGATTTATTATGACATCAGCAGATTAAAATATGTTATGTACAGATATGTAACAGGGGTGTTTGATAAAGTGCCAGATATCATGTTACAAAAAAACAATAAATTAAAATGGGACTTGTGGAAGACCATTACACCCGTTAGCCTGGTCCCACAGTTCATTGCTTCATGGACGAGCAGTGTCCTGGCTCAGACGACGGCCGAATGCTCAGTGCTGGTCGTGGGACTGTTTGGCACGATCCACCGGGGAATCAAAAGTCACAGTCAGACTGGTAAAACTGATCCTTGTAAGACTTTTTTCTTTTTTGGACGAGGGATCAAACACTTCAACATGAACCAACATCAAAACGTACAATAAGTCAGCTTTTAGCGCTGCTGCAGACGCTTCCACCTGAATATAAGACGTTCTTCTGTGTCGTAACAGTACTGCAAATAAGACGAGCGCTTACACAAATCCAGCATAGTTAAGGTGAATACGTGAGGGGGTGGGGAACTGTTCCCAGATCAGAACCCAGCTGTGTGCTACAGTCCCATTCCCAAACAGAGAATTTGCAGTAAATATAAGACAAGACTACATTTTCCAGACTTTTTTTGACACAGGAAGTTGACGTTCTTTAAACAGTTGAACAAGTTTGAGTGACGTGTAACCCGCCGTCCCTCCTCCTAAGTGAGGCAGGCAGTAACAGACAGGGCGACAGACACGAGAGAACAGGCACGCACTTATTTGCATGAACTTATTTCAGATTTTAAATTGCTGGGTGCTACAAAAAGTCCCTTAAAACTCTCAGTGTATCCCCCAGAACCCCTATGGCAGTGATGGATGCACAGATACGAGGTGAGTGGGGGGAGGAATCGCTACTAAATGGTCCAGGCCCTGCAGCGATGTGGTCCTCCACCTTCAATGTCCACTGTGGCTCCGTCTGAACTGGATCTTAGGCTTTTTAAGATGTCCCAGGTTCAACGGCTATCTGTTGAGAGGGTCATGTGACAACGTGGTCTGTGGAAAAAAAATTGCTTTCCCCCCCCCCCCCCCCCCCCCCCCATAGTTCTACTGCCTCTCTGGCTCCCTCTGTTGGCACCGTTAGTCCACTACAGCAAATCCTGATTAACAACGTTCCTCACTGACCCCCATCATTTGTTTTTACACCCAACTAACTCTCCTCGCTCACTTCTTCTGCTTCCCTGCTTTCATTCACCTGACAAGTCTTCTGCCTCTTTCAATTCTCCTGTCTCCTCCTCTTCCTCATTTTCCTCCACCTTTTCCACAGCGATTTCTCCTTCCTGTTCCACATCCTCACCATCCCCCCTCCTCTCCTGTTTTTCCCTCTTCGCTTTCCTCCATTCTCTTCTCCTGCTCCTTCATCCTCTTGTTGCTTCTGCTCCTCCTCTTTTGGGTTTATGTCATCCTCTTCTTCCTGTGTCTCCTCTTCTGGATTGCCTTCTTTTACCGCCTGGTTTTCTTTGACCTGTCCTGCTCCTGCGGTCTCATGCACCTCTTCCTCTCGAATTCCATTCTGCTCACTGTTGTGATTTTCCTTGTCGTTCTGCTCCTCCTCCTCCTCCTCCATCATTCGGTCTCCACAGATGGCTCTCCGCCCTCGTGCGCTCCTCCCACCGCTGGGCCTCAGGTGCACGTGATTGTGATTGTTGTGTTCCAGGTCCTCCAGCGTGAGTTCGAACTGGAAGCGGTCGTGCTGGAGGTGCCTGTCGGGCGGCGGTGACGGAGACTGAGGCATGGTGTTCAAGTACCAGTCCCTGTTCTCCTCCAGTGTGTCCAGCATCTCCTGGGCATCCGGGTGCACCAGGTCAGCCCACGTCTCCCACAGCGGGTGGACGATGTAGTCGATAAAACCCACCTACAGTGGAAGGAAGAATAATGCGAGTGTAACTGAGGCCATCATAAAGGCTCCACTCGCGCCGCTGTGGCCGTAACATTTGGTGTTTTCTCAGAATGTGTCGACTACAGTGACACATGCAAATGTCAGTGCAGTCACGATGGCGTCTGTGCTTCTACAGCAGACAGTGGCATTGTATTAGTTGTGTAGAGAGAGAGAGAGAGAGACAGAAGACAGGACAGAAAACAAAGTGCTTGGTGACGAGTCCAGAGGATACATCCAGAAATTTAAAAAAGTTTTTATTTTAGCCGCCTGTCGCAGTTAGAAGTTTTAAGTATAGGATGTTAGCCCACAACACATTGTGAAGAAGAAACAACATATGTAGGTTGCACTGGAGTGTAAGTCACACCCATTTTCTGTTTGGAACTCACTTTGTCACGCCACGTTTCGCTGGGCTAAATTCAGTGGTGGGTACACTTCCGATAATCGGATAACAGATAATTATCGAAGATAATGTTTCAGCATCAGATTATCTTTTAGATAACTTTAAAAACCATTATCAGACCAATTATCTTCTGATCAATTTTTGTCCGATAACTTTTAAACAGATAAATAAACAAAGCTAAATAGCAACAAGCATTTTTAAAATTAGTTCAGCACCCACCTGTTAAAACTTTTGTAACAGACGCACAGTTATAACCTTTGCAAACAGCAGAGAACTGCTTATACAAAAAAATGCATTTCAGACACTGTTCAGGCTCCACGGACAACAGCATTAAACTCTAGTGCCTAAAACTCTCTTGTATATATTCTCTGCGTTTATAGATGATTTTTTTAAATTGCGTTTGTTAAATTCCACGCATTTTAAATGTGAGCAGACAGGGATTATCTAGAATTTGTTTTGAAGGCCTCTACTGCCATCTAGCATCTACTGGCCAGTAGTGCTCATGGCAGTGTCTGGGAACCAGTAGATGGCAGTGTTCTATTTATTTTGACCCCGGTTATGTCAGATGATTGTCAAATCAACTTTTTTGCTTTGCAAATG
Organism: Thalassophryne amazonica; assembly: GCF_902500255.1. Lineage (NCBI taxonomy): Eukaryota > Metazoa > Chordata > Actinopteri > Batrachoidiformes > Batrachoididae > Thalassophryne > Thalassophryne amazonica. Next base: position 11,713,684 of record NC_047117.1, read on the forward strand.
GCTTTTTTTTTTTTTTTTTACAAATGAAGTTTAAAAACAAAACAACTGCAAAATAATAATATTATTACAAGACAGCTCTGCAGTGTTTGCACAGGCACAGTGTGAACGGTTGGAAGCTGCTTGTAGCTTTCAGCAGCAGGATAACCTCACGACGGCCGACCACAATAATATATCAAACAGGTTTGATTCTCATTCGACCATACGATCGGCGATCAGGAGGTGGTCGTCAGATGTTGACCGCAGCTTGATACTCCATGAACACTACACGATGCAGGACGCACGATTAACCTGAAACTTGGTCCAAAAAATTCCTCCATGAAAAATCATCTTGCACACTGTAAAGCACGTTTTACAACATCAAATGAATGTTGTAAAGAGAGAAATTTTGTGATGACACTTCCAGGGCTCTGTAAAAATGCCTGTTTTTACAAATAAAAAAAATGGAATATTTTACAAAAGCACATTTAAACACCAACACACGACAGACATCACATTAACGTGTTGGTTTACATAATGAATGACTGAACCAATCAGTGTTTAGGAGAGGCACCTTTACCCAGAATCCTTTGCGATCTGTCTCTTTGTTACAAAACCTCAGAATTAGTGCATTATTCAACATTAAAAGATATGCTATATTTTAACTATGTACAAATGATAGAATTGACATTAATGGAGTTATTCTGTTGGTATTAATGTTATTTATAAATCAACACCATAACTCAATATGACTTTATTTTTCAAGACCTCCGCCTTACTGGAGTTTTATAATTGATAGAAAGCTTGTTTTACAGCTGCTCTTAAGGTGCCTCTGTGTTGGGAAGGCTTTTTATAAACGATTTTCTAGCAGGGGCTGACTGGGGAAAAAAAATGTGATCTCATTGTTTAGGTCTCAGGATCTATGTTAGGAGTGCTATAGTAAATAAAAGCTACCACAAAAGGTAGATTGTTGAAAGAAAAACGTGTGGTTTTACGGTTTGAGTTTATTATTTTTAATATTATTAGAAGCTATTGAATTTGTTTATTAGTAGTTGTAAATGTGCAAGGGATAATATTGGAATTTATCTGTTATCGGTTATCTGTAACTTCCGATACATTTTTGGGTGGTTTATTGTTTTATCTTTATGGAAGATAACGTTTCAGTTATCTGATTATCTGTTATCGAAGTTAATTTTTTGGTTATCCGTGCCCACCACTGGCTAAATTTAACAACGGACAAGTACTCACTGGAGGCCACATGCACAGCGATGCCTCTGCTGGTTGGTGTTGGGATCCATCAATCACAAAATTAATGGACAAACATGTGCACTGGACAGCAGGCTGTATGTTATTTGAGACAGTGAGATGCACGCAAATGTCTGCTAAGTCAAATGCCAAAAAGTGAGAGCAGCATTAAGCCCATTAAGCCAAAAGCAATACAATCAATATTGGTTTTTGTTAACAGCTTTTTGATTTGGGATTTGTGTGAATTGTTGTACTCTAGTTTTATTATTGATGTTTGTGTCTGTTCAGTGCTTTTTACACCTGGTGAAGTCTTATGTAAATAAAGTTACAATTATAAATAACAGGCCTGTGTTTTTTCAGCATATAATTCACAGCACCTCACAAACTAATACAAATTAAAAAATAGATCTGGTGAAGAGTGCATCATCTTTTTCATCTGGACCTCTACTGTTACAGCGTTACATACATTCAGTTAAAATTAATCATGAACCAGTATGACAGCACCAAAAGAAGTCTTCTTCACTCGTTTAAAACTCTGAAGGTTGGAGGAGAGCCTACAGGTTCAGATGCTGTTTAACGTCATGCTCAGGACATCCTTCTCCCATTGTTATAAATAACATGTAGTCTGGACTCTCCTTGCAGTGTCTCCATAGTCTTTTGTTCCCACATAAATAAAGTAAATTTTTGCTGAAATTGACATTTTTTTCTCCTCCAGTTGTTTATGCCCTTTATTATGCAGTTGCTGCATGCTCCAGTTTCAGATCCTCTGCTCCAAAATAAAAAGCTTGAGGATGAATTCGAAATGGACTCCCATTAACTTACAGAACAAATGGACAAGACTGATTGTCAGATTGACAATTAGACAATGAAAACAAATGAGACAATTGTCAGATTGTCTTAGGTAGCAGATTTGGGGCCTGAGACAGTGTTTACTGGTATTTGTAGTCCATTAGGACTCAGAATCCAGCCAGTCTACATGAAACCTAGTGTGTAATGATCAAACCCATCAGAGGAAGAATCCTGCAGGTTTTGGTGTATATTGAATAAATTTATACTGGCCACATCCTTCAAAGGCTGCGTTCTACGAAGATCTGGCCTCCTGCGACCACAGAGGCCGACCCAGTGAATAAGCCTGTCTACCCCATGAACCATTTTGCTATTATGTCATTAGCTTTTCTCACCACTACCCCCAGTCACCTAGCAACCTTGACCTGTACGTGACAAGCTCCCATAGTGACCGTAACCTATAATTTAGTAATTTTCCAATGTTGTCGCAGTCCCTCTGTGGTGAAGATCTGTCTCCTGATCGATTCCCAGATGGGGTATCTATATCCAGAGTCAATCTAGAGATGCCTGTGTGTGGGTTTGTTTAATGTAGGAATGTTCTTGCATGTTGACAGATCCTTAGCCTGGTCCAATGGCTGGGACATTCCAAATGATCAGGGGCAGAGGACCTGTGGCAGCATTCAGCCGCCTTCACAGACGTTGGGTTACAGGCCATCACCTCCTCCGCTGATGATGAGGACTTCTTGTTTCACCAGAACCCTGTTAGCCGTGTTGTATTCACAGTTCCTGATGGTCCTTCATTGCTTCCGTAGGGACCACAGGGCACACAAAGTTCCCACCGTGTTTCACTCCAACAGACAATCCTTACTTGATCCACCAGGACCAGGTGTCACAGTGTGGACGAGGGGTTGGATTTTGACACCTAATCTTTAATACATATTTATATTTTACATGTGGAGCATGAAATTCCCCTTTAAATCACCAACTATTTTGTCTTGGTAGGTGAGGGACTGCACATGGACTCTTGGCAAAGAGAACATCTGTTGTATCTTTTTTATTTCGGTGGAAAAAACGCAGTACTCATCAGCCAAAATCCAAGGAGCCTTCAAAATGAAACAACCTAGTTACGCTAATATGGTTGCTGTGGTCAATGAATGCAACTTCCGAAGGATGCAGCCTGTGAATTCAGACACAGCCTGCCTTGTCTGGGGTGAACTCTGAAAGCACATGCTGATATGAAACGCTGTGTTTACACTCTGCAGTGAGACTTACCTGACTTTTCTCCACAGAGGCCGTGTGCTTGTCACACATGGCGCTGATCTCCATTCCTCGCTCTCGTTCTTGTCACCCTGTCGAAAGAATCCTCCATGATCCTCTCTGTCCACTGCTGGTACAGCGGGAGAGGTTTGGTGGGGTTGCTGAGGTCTGCACAGTGCACCATGTTCCTCAGTACCTGTACACAACGTAATATACGTACAACAGCTTTAGTACACAACAGGAGGCATGTCAAAATGTCAAGACCGCTGCTCCTTAAACTAATCAAGGTTCACTTCATAGCTACGTGTATTTTTTCATGCATTGCTGCAGATGACAGTTCTGATGAGATCTGCATCAAGTCTCCGCACTCGCTACAGTAACAAAATGATGCATGAAAACTACACTGTTGGGAAGATGGGATTATTAAACATTAGTTAACATTATCTGTTAGTTAATGCTTATAACTACATGAATGAATGTCAGTTAATCTACTCTTAATTTAAAGTGTTACCAGTTTATTGAGTGTATGTTGGGAGCAAGAAGCACGTCTTCGCCATCACATGACTGTCATATATACCCAGATGGACACGTCTGCCTCCGTATAAGATGCATGTATCCTTTTCAAAACAGTTAACCCAGCTTCAGTTCAAGTTTGGGACTGGCTCGGCCACTCCAGGACCTTGAAATGCTTCTTACGGAGCCCCTCCTTAGTTGCCCTGGCTGTGTGTTTGTGTTTGGTCATTGTCATGCTGGAAGATCCAACCACGACCCATCTTCAATGCTCTTACTTAGAGAAAAGGTTGTTTGACAAAATCTCACAATACATGACCCCATCCCTCAGTCCCTTCAATACAGTGCAGTCGTCCTATCCACTTTGCAGCAAAGCACCCTCAAAAAGGAGGTTTCCACCCCCATGTTGTACATTTGGGACGGTGTTCTTGGGGTTGTTCTCATCCTCCAAACACACCGAGTGGAGTTGATAACAAAAAGCTCTATTTTGGTCTCATCTGACCACATGACCTTTTCCCATGCCTCCTCTGGATCATCCAGATGGTCACTGGTGAACTTCAAACAGGCCTGCACATGTGCTGGTGTGAGCAGGGGGACCTTGCTGCCCTGCAGGATTTTAAACCATGACGGTGTAGTGTGTTACTAATGTAATCTTTGTGACTGTGGTCCCAGCTGTCTTCTGGTCATTGACAAGGTCGTCTTGTGTAGTTCTGGACTTTCTCAGAATCATCCTTACCCCACAAGGCGAGATCTTGTATGGAGCCCCAGACTGAGGAAGACTGACAGTCATCTTGTGTTTCTTCCATTTTCAATTAATTATGCCAGCAGTTGTTGTCTTCTCACCAAGCTGCTTGCCTGTTGTCCTGTAGTCCATCCCAGCCTTGTACAGGTCTACAGTTTGTCCCTGGTGTCCTTGGACAGCTCTTGGTCTTGGCCATGGTGGATGGGTTGGAGTGTGAGTTGATTGAGTGTGTGGACAGGTGTCTTTTATACGGTAAACAAGTTCAATAGGTGCAATTAATACAGGTAAAGAGTGCAGAATAAGAGGACTTCTTAAAGAAAAACTAACAGGTCTGTGAGAGCCAGAATTCTTACTGGTTGGTAGGTGATCAATACTGATTTCATGCCATATACAATGTGATTTTCTGAATTGTTTTTTTTTAGATTCTGTCTCTTGTAGATGGGAAAACTTGCAAATCAGGCAGTGGATCAAATCTTTATTTGCTCACTGTATATATATATTGCTTGATATGAGAAATAGGTTTTCATATCTCAAAAATCTGATGTGATTGGCAAAAACTAACACCAGATTCACATTCAGTGTCCCCAAATTACCCCAAATCCGTGAAAAACTCCATGCAAGAAAAATCGTATTGACCATGCATGACTTCTAGGGCCTACTTGCATGCATTTTCACCATTCTAACAAACAAAGGTGTGAATGCTGCTGTTATTTTTCCCCCGGTTCTTACTATAACACTGTCCTCCACAAAGTATAAACCCGAATTATTCCGCACTTTTAAATTTATTCAAAGTCACAGTGAAAAAGAATATCAGGCCTGGATTCTGTACAGCTTCTCTCACAGACGAGAGCCGCCCTTACAGAATCCCGAACAATGGACACAGTTTACATAAAACATTTCATAGGTGTGACATAGGCGGAACTTATTTGCAAAATCCTTTCCATATTGGCCCCCATGGCATTCGAATGAGGTCCAACCCCTGCCCAAGACCTGCGCAGTAACGCAACATATATTATTTATAATCTAACCTAACTCTCTTTGTCCTAAATGGTAAAAAAAAAAAAAAGTACCTGGTTAAATCTGATTTGACGTGCACATACCAACAGAGAGATCAAAGGACAGTAAGAATAAGAGTTAACTTATTCTTAATAACTAAGAATACAACCCCTGGCAAAAATTATGGAATCACCGGCCTCGGAGGATGTTCATTCAGTTGTTTAATTTTGTAGAAAAAAGTAGATCACTGACATGACACAAAACTAAAGTCATTTCAAATGCAACTTTCTGGCTTTGTGGCAGTCAGTAACGGTTACTTTTTTAGACCATGCAGAGGGAAAAAAAATATGGACTCACTCAATTCTGAGGAATAAATTATGGAATCACCCTGTAAATTGTCATCCCCAAAACTAACACCTGCATCAAATCAGATCGCTTGTTAGTCTGCATCTAAAAAAGGAGTGATCACACCTTGGAGAGCTGTTGCACCAATTGGACTGACATATCCTCTGCTTGGTCTAAAAAAGTAACCGTTACTGACTGCCACAATTTTTTTTTTCCTGATTTCTTATAGTGTTTCTTAAAGCCAGAAAGATGACATTTGAAATGACTTTAGTTTGTGTCATGTCTGTGATCTGCTTTTTTTCTACAACATTAAACAACTGAATGAACATCCTCCGAGGCCGGTGATTCATAATTTTTGCCAGGGGTTGTAAAAGCCAGAGTGGTGTAACAAATACTAGTGATGTGTTGGAGCGTTCTTTTGTTTTTCATGATTCCATAATTTTTCCTCAGAATTGAGTGAGTCCATATTTTTTTCCCTCTGCTTGGTCTAAAAAAGTAACCGTTACTGACTGCCACAATTTTTTTCCTGATTTCTTATAGTGTTTCTGAAAGCCAGAAAGTTGCCATTTGAAATGACTTTAGTTTTGTGTCATGTCTGTAATCTGCTTTTTTTCTACAAAATTAAACAACTGAATGAACATCCTCCGAGGCCGGTGATTCCATAATTTTTGCCAGTGGTTGTACAATCCTAAGATAACTACTTTAATACCAAAACGAGTACAGAAAACAAAGAAACCCTAATTGAACACACAAATATATCTAACACTGCTGTCTTTCAAGTGGACAGTGATGCTTTGACTTCAGATTCATTATTTGCTTTAGATTTTAACAAGCTGTGGCAAACTGCTTCAAATGAAACCTTAGTGTCCAAATATTTATGGACCCATCCATCTTTCAACAAGACAAAACATTCAAAAGTTGTTCAAAGCACGATGATGCATCAGGAGATTTGTCAGTGACCCACACGTGAAGAACCCAGAATGGTGGTGTGTTGGCGCCGGTTACCTGTATGCGTTCGGTGTAGTGGTCCCGCAGCAGAACTCCGGAGCTCGTCACCTTCTTGGTCTCCACCATGGTCTTCAGGTCAGCCATCAGTGTCATGTGTTTGGACATGTCTGTGGCCAACACCTGGATGCAGAACAACCATAACTACCAATTGTTTGTTTTGTCTTGTTTAGAGATTTGCCAATTTTGTGGCTCACAATCATAAAAAGTGCAAATGTTCATTTAAGCAAAAAGAGAAACTCATGGGTGCAGTGAACTTTTACTGTGACCAGTCCAAAGCGACCTGTGCAATAACCATGCCGTTTAGTCTGCATCATGGTTGTGCATTTTCACGCACAACCATGTCTAGAGTGTACAGAGGATGGTCCAATACAGAGAAGACATCTAGTGAGCGGCAGTTGTGTGGGATGAGAATGTCTTGTTGATCCCAGAGGTCAGAGCAGAACGGGCAGGACTGTGTGATGCCACCTTGTCAATATGAATCAATATCTCTGAGGAATGTTTCCAAAAACTTGCTGAATCTATGCCATGAAGAATTAAGGCAGTTCTGAAGACAAAAAGGAGTCCAACTCAGTACAAGCAAGGTGTACCTAATAAGTGGCCGGTGAGATTAATCTATTGATTATTTTCTTGATTAGTTGTTAGGTCCATAAAATTGATTTGATTTATTTTTATTAACCTTTATTTAATGAATGAATGTTATCCAGAGCCCAAGATGACACCTTCAAATGTTTATTTGTCCAAAGCCCAAAGATAATTCTGTTTACTGCCACATACAAATTAAGCTGAATCAAAGAATTTGGATTTGTAAAAACACTCAATGATCAGTTATCAAAAACAGCTGACGATTAATAATTGACAAATTGTTGCCACTCATGCATGTGTGTGTGTGTGTGTAGATATAATATATGTATATATATATATATATATAGGTATATATACAACCCAATTCCAATGAAGTTGGGACGTTGAGTAAAATGTAAATAAAACAGAATACAGCGATTTGCAAATCCTCTTCAACCGATATTCAATTGAATACATCACAAAGACAAGATATTTAATGTTCAACTGATAAACTTTATTGTTTTTGTGCAAATATTTGCTCATTTTGAAATGGATGCCTGTAACACGTTTCAAAAAAGCTGGGACAGTTTTACGTTTACCACTGTGATACATCACCTTTCCTTCTAACAACACTCAACAAGCGTTTGGGAACTGAGGACACTAATTGTTGAAGCTTTGTAGGTGGAATTCTTTCCCATTCTTGCTTGATGTATGACTTCAGTTATTCAACAGTCCGGGGTCTCCACTGTCGTATTTTGTGCTTCATAATGGGCCACACATGTTAAATGGGCAACAGGTCTGGACTGCAGGCAGGCCAGTCTAGTACCGCACTCTTTACTACGAAGCCATGTTGTTGTACACGTGCAGAATGTGTCTTGGCATTGTCTTGCTGAAATAAGCAGGGACGTCCCCGAAAAGACGTTGCTTGGATGGCAGCATGTGTTGCTCCAAAACCTGGATGTACCTTTCAGCATTGTTGGTGCCATCACAGATGCGTAAGTTGCCCATGTCATGGGCACTAACACACCCCCATACCATCACAGATGCTGGCTTTAGACTTTGTGCTGGTAACAATCTGATGGTCTTTTTCCTATTTTGTCTGGAGGACAGAACATCCATGATTTCCAAAAACAATTTTTTAACGTGGACTCCTCAGACCACAGCACACTTTCCACTTTGCGTCTGTCCATTTAAAATGAGCTCGGACCCAGAGAAGGCGCCGGTGTTTCTGGATGTTGTTGGTGTATGCATTCGCTTGCATGGTAGAGTTTAACTTGCACTTGTAGATGTAGCGACGAACTGTGTTAACTGACAATGGTTTCTGAAGTGTTCCTGAGCCACGCTGTAATATACTTACACAATGATGTCTGTTTTTAATGCAGTGCCGCCTGAGGGATCGAAGGTCACGGGCATTGAATCTTGGTTTCGGCCTTGCCGCCGATGTGTAGAAAATTCTCCAGATTCTCTGAATCTTCTGATTATATTATGGACTGTAGATGATGGAATCCCTAAATTCCTTGCAATTGAACCTTGAAATCATTGAACATCTTAAAATGTTGGACTGTTTTTTTCATGCAGTTGTACACAAAGTGGTGAGTCCTCGCCCCATCTTTGCTTGTGAATGGCTGAGTCTTTGGGGATGCTCCTTTTATACACAATCATGACACTCACCTGTTTCCAATTAGGTGTTCTTTGAGCCTTCACCAATTTTCCCAGTCTTTTGTTGCCCGTCCCAACTTTTTGAAACATGTTGCAGGCATCTATTTCAAAATGAGCAAATATTTGTACAAAACAACAAAGTTTATCCAGTTTGAACATTAGAATCTTGTCCTTTGTGGTGTATTCAATTGAATATAGGATGAAGAAGATTTGCAAATCGCTGTATCGTTTTTATTTACATTTACTCAACGTCCCACCTCATTGAATTGGGGTCGTGTGTGTATATATATATATATATATATATATATATATATTATATATATATATATATACAAGGTCTGTTAGAAAAGTATCCACCTTTTTATTTTTTGCAAAAACCATATGGATTTGAATCACGTGTGATTGCATCAGCCAGCTTGAACCTTCGTGCGCATGCGTGAGGTTTTTTCAAGCCTGTTGGTTGCGTCATTCGCCTGTGAGCAGGCTTTGTGTGAGCAGTGGTCCCACCCTCTCGTCGGATTTTTATTGCGAATAAATGTCTGAACGATTTGGAGTTTTGCTGCATCAAATTTTTCCAGAAACTGTGAGAGACCTCCAGGTGGACACCATTCGGAAAATTCAGATGGCTTTCAGGGACGATTTATGGGATTACACAGATTAAGGAGTGCTCCAGCTGAGGTTAAAGACCGCCCACAGCGTCTGAGAGCACGGCGCACTCCGAGTGCCGATCAACAAGCTGACACCCCTGCTGAACCAACCAGATCATTTCCAACGTGAAGGCTTTGTTGATCCTGGGAAGTCGTCTGACTTCCACAAAAATGGCAGAAGAAGCGTGGACATCAGACTTTTTCGGCACATTCCACTGCTACAGGAGTTTTTTTCATGGAAAGAGAAGCGGAGGGGATGCGCCACAAGAGCCGTTCATGGCGCGGGACAAAAGCACCTCCGTTTGGTCCTCACAGACGGCTTTCAGATGGCTTTCAGGCGGCTTTCGGTGGCTTTTCAGAGTCGTGTGACTACGAGAATTGTGGATGAGCTGGACATGCCAGAACATGTCCTGTGAGGCTGTCATCACAGCGTTGCTTTGCGCCATGCGGGCTCCACCGTGACGCGCGGAATTCCTCCACACATCTGTCTCATGTGGCCAAAAAGTGCAGATGTCCACGTCTTCCGCAATTCCTGTGGAAGTCAGACGACGTCCAGGATCACACAGCGTCAAGTGTGGAAATGAACGGCACATTCCACTGTTACAGGAGTTTTTGTCATGGGAAGAGGAGCGGAGATTCCGCACGTCACGATGGAGCAGCATGGCGCAAAGCGACGCCGTGATGAAGCCTCACAGGACATGTTCTGGCATGTCCAGCTCATGCACAATTTCTCGGATACTCACACGACTGAAAAGCCACCGAAAGCCGTCTGAAAGCCATCTAAAAGCCATCCTGTGAGACCAACACGGAGGTGCTTTTTGTCCCGCTGCCATTCGCGGCTCCATGGCGCAATCCCTCCACTTCTCTTTCCATGAAAAAAAACTCCTGTAACAGTGGAATGTGCCGAAAAAGTCTTGATTCCATGTCTTCTGCCATTTTTGTGGAAGTCAGACGATGTCCCGGATCAACAAAGCCTTCACGTTGGAAAGGATCTGGTTTTCAGTGGGGTGTCGGCCTGTCGACGGTCGCTCGGAGTGCGCCGTGCTCTCAGCTGCTGTGGGCGGTCTTAAACCGGCTGGAGCACTCCTTAATCTGTTAAGCCCCATAAAATTGTCCCTGAAAGCCATCTGAATTTTTCGAATGGTGTCCACCTGGAGGTCTCTCACAGTTTCTGGAAAAATGTGATGCAGCAAAGCATCCAAATCGTTCAGACACCGATGAGAGGGGTGGACCAGTGCTCACACAAAGCCTGCTCACAGGCAAATGACGCAACCGACAGGCATGAAAAAACTCACGCATGCGCACAAAGGTTCAAGCTTGGCTGATGCAATCACATGTGATTCAAATCCATATGGTTTTTGCAAAAAATTATATATATATATATATATATATATATATATATATATATATATATATATATATATATATATATATATAGATAGATATGTGTGTGTGTGTGTGTGTGTGTATGTACACACACACACAGTATTTTTTTCTCAGCATGTTTAGGTACATTTATATCCTTTTGCTTTTTTTTAAGAAGACTGACATGAAATTACATTTAGTTAAAATGCAATCTGACAAAGTCAAACATTTTTATGAGTGTGGTTTTTTTTTTAATTTATTTTTTAGCTCTCATGTTGTTAAACAATTCCCTTGTTTTGTGACCAGTCTGCTTCTTGAAGTGACTGAGAAGAATCATGAGGAAGCCACATCAGTGGCTGTGACGCAGCTCTAGTTTAAGATAAATTAACAGTAAAACCAAGGTGCTGGCCTAAAAACCACAGAATCAACTGGTTCAGAACTGAAGCTGAGTGGAAATAAAATCCTCACCATGTCGATAACGAGCTTGCGAGGCTCTGGCGCTGTCGCTTAGTGAGGTTTTGGAAGATGTCACAGTTCTCCTGGTGGAGAAGCTTGAAGCCGACGGCAGGTGGTGGTTCTCCAGCACCGACTCGTCGTTGTACATCAGGGCCAGCTCGGAGTCTGAATCGGTGAGGATACAGGGGATGTGAACATCTGCACAGTGTTCATGTATACTTGTGTGTTTGTGCACTCACTCGTGTTGATGAGGAACTGGTTTGAAACCCCGGGGTGGTCGACGTCGTGGATGGCAGCAGCGAACAGAGCGGCAAGGATCTCCAGGTCGGTGAAGACGGCCTGAAAAGAACAAGAGTGAAAGCAGAAAGACAGAAGTCGGACAACTCAGACAACTTCATGTTTTTCTAGCAGGCCTCGAAGTGAAAAACAGGGTAGGGTCCACTAGTCCTAGGGTCCACTGTAGCCTAGGGTCTGCTAGTCCTAGGGTCCACTGGTCCTAGGGTCTGCTAGTCCTAGGGTCCACTAGCCTAGGGTCCACTGGTCCTAGGGTCCACTAGTCCTAGGGTCCACTAGTCCTAGGGTCCACTGGTCCTAGGGTCCTGCTAGTCCTAGGGTTCACTGGTCCTAGGGTCCACTGGTCCTAGGGTTCACTGGGTCCTAGCTTCTTTATAGTATTTGATGGTGTATATTACAGCCCCAAACTGATTTTAATGTTCACAAATAAATGTAATACTTTCAAATCACTAACAAACCAGATCCAGTTTTGTTCAATTTACAACATATGATTCTGTCGACATACACCATTAATCACCTTTAATTATACTGTTGTCTATAAACTTGTTGACTTCAAATCAGAAAATAATGGCAATTGTCCATAATTAAATGTTTTTTTTTTAATTGTCACACTTTTGTAACCTTACTTAACCTACTTTAGTGCAACATAAGACCTACTATAATGTGAAAACAACTTCAAAATGCTCTCCTTAATACTGGGACTAATGGACCATAGGACTATTGGACCCTAGGACCCGTGAAAAATGGATTTAAGTGTGTGTTGTGCAACCTAATCGAGTGCCGGTGTGGAGAGGAGGACGTGAATGGACTGTGTGACATCAGCAGCATGGAGGCTGTTATGATATGCTACGTTTCCATGGTAATGGTCCTCCAGCGTCATCACGTAGGTGACGAAGGTGTCAACTGGAATGCGGAACGTCTTCAACAGCTCTCGTTCCTGAAGGGAAAGAAACAATTCAGACGGAGTGTAAAACCTGTGAGATGTGGAGGCGTGTCTTTCTGCTTACCTGGAAGATGGCGTACATGATGCAGCTGAGGGGTCTGTTGTTGGAGAGCTCTGCTACTCTGAAGATGTTAAAACTCCATTTGTCCATGTCCTCCAGCTCCTTGTTAGAAACACCCAGCTTTGGTTGATGCTTTGGTTGATGTTACAGTGATTAAACATTAGAACTTGAATACAAATGATTTCATCAAAGGTATTTAACAACAAGAATTAGTCCTTCTTAGTGCTGTGTGATGAACCTTCAGCAGTCACGTAATTGCTGATGATTCATAGCCGAGCACAAATCAAGTGCTGGTAACTTGATGGAAAAGAAAAAAATCTTCAGACAGAAACCTTTGCCAGTTCGTCCTCGTGGTCTGTGTTGACCCCGAAGCGAGGGCACCGACGTGCTGGAGAGGCTGGAGCTGTGGGACAGCTTCCTCACGCCGCTGATGTGGCTCATAGGTTTGTCTTTCAGAGTTGAGATGGAATCGCCACATCGTTCTGTTTGTCTGAGTTCGGAACGAGAAACACAAAGTGAATCCTTTGTTTTTTCTGAGACTGTTTGTGGACAGGGAGCGGATTCTGCTGGTACTTACCCAGGAAGGTGCTGGAGATGTACTCAGAAACCTGATTTCCAGAGCGGCTCATCTCTGACAGGTGGGACAGCTCCCGGTTCAGCATCCTCTTAAACTGTGGCATGAGAGCAAAAGAATATTGTGTTCAGTTAAAACCTCGTTAAGATGTTTGGCACCACTTTCTGGAAAGGTTTGGAGATAAAAGGCCATTTTGAAATCGGTGTAAAATTTTGAGGAAAAGAAGGGTCAACATTAGACTTTTTTAAAAAGAGGGTGAATAAGAGCCTGTTTAAAAAAACTGGGGGACAAAATACTGAGGAACACAGCCAGAAATCAGTGATCTGTTGATTTACTGATAAAACACACGGCCAGTGGTGAGGACCATCTTTAGGAACAATGAGGTGGGGATGAAATGAAGAGGACAGGAAGGAGGCTTCATTCACTGATGAGTTCTATCAGTGATATTGGTGTGAAACTGTCCAGTACTGATGCACTATAAACCCGAACAAGTTAGAAGAACTCAAAAAAACTCACACTACTTAATTTTTTTAATTAATTTGAACATTCAGCATTACAGTGTGGACAGGTGAGACACGGGACGGGAGAAGGAAGAGAGGGCTTGATGTTTACCCTGATAGCATGGATTTTACTGATTTAAAAAAGGTAAAAAGTTCTCTCAGTCTTCGTTAGACTGAATGGTTGCAGCAGGAGATGCAGGTGTAACAATATCTCTAATTATGTCAAACAAAATTTTTGGATTCTGTCGAGTGTTAAAAACAAACAGCCCTCACATCTTTCAGCATATTATTAAAATAAATTAACAGCACTTTTAAATGAAGGAGGTGGACCTGGAGCTTTGTAGATTAACTAAAATATTAACATCTCAAATAAAAATCTCATTGAGATGAAAAGCAGCAGAAAGTGCATCTGCAGAAAGATGATTAAAAATGTGAGAGCAGATCACATGTGGAGCAGACAGACAATCCAGATAGAGACAAATTAAAAAGAACACAAACATGATCAGAAATAAAAATGTCCTCAGAATATATAGAGTCAATATTTAGATCAAGAGTAAAAACAAGATCTAAAACATGTCCTTTGTTATGTGGGGACAGACACGTGTGGATCAGATTAAACGAGTCCATCAACCTGATGAATTTAGCAGAAGATTTATCTGAAGCATCATCAGCGTGGAAATTAAAATCACCAACAATTAAAAGTCTCAACAGCTTCAGAGTGGCAGATAAAAAGAAGGAGGTCCGTGGACCAGGTGGATGATATGTTAAAACACAATGAAAAGCATTGATTCTTCCAGCTTTTAAGATCTGAGATTCAAATGATGAGAAAGTCTTACTCATGGAACTGCTCTTACAAACCACAGCACGTCCTAAAGAACATGGTGAGCTGAACTATCTGTCATTTTTGGGACAGAGTTCCATTAACTTTTGCCAAGTTTCAGGCAGAAACAAAATGTCCAGGAGCGCGCATTTATCAGCGCCATCCTAAAAGGAGCTGGAGCCAGGTTCTTCACACAGATGATCCACTGTGTCTGTAGGGTTCACATGCTGGCAGAGGGAACCATCACAGCCATGGGAAGTCAGGAAACACCTGACGGTGACCGCAAGACCTCCCGTGATGATCCAGCAAGAGAAACGGGCCGTAGGTGCATACGTCTGCAGACAGCAGGTTCATCAATAGGGAACAGCGATGTTTTCCCACAACTCCACATTTCCAGAGTAGCCTCAGCCTCACCTGGACTCCAGCTCTTCTCCCACTCCTCCATCTGCGTCCACAGGAGCTCCTGTAGCACTTATTGGCGCTAGCATTGCCGGCTAACAGTTGAAAAGGAAGCCACCAAGAGGGCACATCACCAAAAGATGAGAAATGAGCACCGTGATTCTCCATAGTGCTCCGATATTTAGCAGAGCCTGACAGTTGTACACCCAGCGAGCAGCAAGACCATCAACAGGTACACGAACAGCAGCGACGGCGAGTCCAAACACAGGCTGCGCCATCTTGTAAACAGACAAACCTACAATCGATCTATCTGGAGTAAGCAGGTATAGAAAATGTATGGATGGATAATACACACAGATCACTCAGAATGTTTCCTCTTTAAATGTCTTTCCATGTGTTAAACTAAAGATGCAGACTTTAACCGAAGCAGGGATCCTCTCTGTCCTGACGTTTTCACCTGCTCGGTGGTGACAAGAAGCGGTTCACTCGGAGTGTTTTAGATTGCCCCACATAATAACATTACATATCAAGTTAGCCCGTGATGGTATTTGCATTTTAAATCAATATTGTAACAGTTAATTCTGTTTTTGTCCTGAGTGAAAAGATGACCCTCAAAACATCTATAAATGGAGCCAAGGTTGAAGAAGGCCGGAGTTCCCCTTTAACTGATCCTCACCAGCTTTGCGAAAGTGGAAGTCTCAACCGTTTTTCCTGCTCAAGTACAAATTAAATAATGAGCAAAAACACACACACCTGGCTGCAAAACAATGCAGCAGACATTTGTCTAATTACTTCTGGTCCCTTTAAAAGTGGAGGAACCAGACACAAAGTGCTGTACCTCCAACACCGTTCTCTCAGTGTGAAATTAAAGCTGACTATGGCCTCAATCATTATTAGCATTCAGCTCAAACGAGCTGTGATGTCTACATTAACATTATCAGATATAGTAGTAGTAGTAGTAATAATATAATAATAATAATAATAATAATAATTAGAAGCACTCAGAGAGCGTAAACCTCCGCCAAGGTCATGGGGTCACTGACGCCATAACATCTACACGCCATGGAATCACTGAACCTAAAAAAGTCTAACAATGATGTTTGCTAGTAAAAAAGTTTCATCTGCTGTGACTGGATAGCATGTATCCTTAGGCTTGGCATCACAGTTTATTGCAACTTGCACCTTTCCAGAAGCTACTGTCATCTGAGCACTGATATTGATATGCATGTGCTTATAGAGAAAAACAAATAAGAGACAAAATTCAATTTATTATTCAACTAAACTGCAAATATATGAATTTTTTAACATTTATGAAACACTAAATAAATAACAGTAAATTCTGAAATAGAACTATTTTTAAGTGTTGCATGTGCTACATAATGAAGTGCACCTTCTATATATTCAGTGAAGTGCACCGAAGCAGAATATATGCGACAGTAAGGTGCTGATGTCAGCCTCTGGGTTTTCTGGATCCTAGGCGTGATTCATCACACCTGGGAGTGGGTTTTGCACCTTGTGTACTTTGTTCAGTGATGTGCACTGAACCAGAATAACCACTGCTGAGTATACTGCTGACTCATCATTTGCTTTGCTAAGTGAAGTAATCTGGATAGTGATATTCATTGCCACTAAAATATAATAATGCCAAATGATAGTCCTTCATCTAATAAATTCATTGTGCTCCCCAGCCCTGTATAGTTTGTCATGAGGGATTTCCTCTTTGCAGTGTGTTGTATTTGACATCGTTTACTAACAAGGCCATAGGGTCACTGACCCTAAAGAGATTCCCTCCTTTGCACAGTGATCTATTCAACAATTCAGTGT
Source organism: Thalassophryne amazonica (assembly GCF_902500255.1). NCBI lineage: Eukaryota > Metazoa > Chordata > Actinopteri > Batrachoidiformes > Batrachoididae > Thalassophryne > Thalassophryne amazonica. The sequence continues at coordinate 11,730,652 of NC_047117.1, forward strand.
TACAACCAAAACTAAGATACATACACTTTTCTTTCCTTTATATTTGATATCCTTGACCATGAAAACATACCACTAGAACTTGGAATCACTTTTATGTCTTTATTAGTTCAAAGTTATTGTATAAAAATGTTTTTCGGTAATGGCGGTTTTTCTCAAATGACACCTTACTGAATCAGTACAGATTCAGCTACAATTTGGTGTTAGTTGTGCATCTCTAGCTTCATTTGTCACCTCACACTGACACATTTTCTATTTTCCCTATATTTTGCATATTCTGGATCACCAGATCCGGAATCCGGATCCGATCATCACCAAACTTTGTTGTTTGATAGAACATTTGACTATGTTACACCCTAATTTTTTTCAAGCCTTTCTGCCTTGTTTTTGTGGAGTTAGAAACTAGAATGTCAAAATTCCCCCTATCCCGCAATGGTGAAGAATCCTTTAAAAAATTCCTGGATCCGGATCGTGATCCGGATCACCACTAAATTTAATCACTTGTTCCTCTTGTCATTTCCAACCACTCCACAAAATTTCATCAAAATCCATTCAAAACGTTTTGAGTTATCCTGCTGACAGACAGACAAACAAACAAACAAACTTGACCGAAAACATAACCTCCTTGGCGGAGGTAATAATAATCCCTGCTGTGCTGGTCATGCTTCTTCAGTGATGTTTGCGTACCTTGTTGGAAGCCATTTCACTGACAGATCGGTGCGTCTGAATGGTCTCCAACTGGTCCAGGCACCAGTCCAGCTCCTCCAGTGTGTCCAGAGCAAGCTGCTGGTACTGCTGGTCCGACAGCGTCACCCTGGGACTGATGCACACTCCACCCAGCGGAGACCTCCTGTGCACACACCGCTGAGTTACGTTGTATAAGTGGAGCTACATCTGCCTGATATAATCCACACTGAACATTTACAGAGTTGATACTGACTTGACTATTGGTGTGGAGACGTTGGCGAGGATAGTGAAGTTGCTCCGTACTGACCGCAGACTGGCCAGGACCTACGTCATCACAGACAGAGTGTTGATAAGAATGTGTGTGAACAACATAAAGTTGCAGAATTTAAAGTTTTAGTAGATGCTGCTGTAGTAGTTTCCAAAGAACTGCTTGAGCTTGTTTCAGTGTTGTAGCATTTCAAGCTTCAGTGTTCAACCAGATTTGAAGTGAAGTGCTTACTTGACTGAGAGCTCAGCTCTCAGTCAAGTCAATAACATGATTGAATTCCTCACACATAGTGACCTATGGTGTTCCCTAGGGACCAGTTCTCAGTCCACTTACAGTGAGGAAACTAAGTATTTGAACACCCTGCGATTTTGCAAGTTCTCCCACTTAGAAATCATGGAGGGGTGAGAAATTTTCATCTTTGGTGCATGTCCACTGTGAGAGACATAATCTAAAAAAAAAAAAAATCCGGAAATCACAATGTATGATTTTTTAATAATTTATTTATATGTTACTGCTGTAAGTATTTGAAAATAAGTATAAATAATAAGTATTTGAACACCTGTGAAAATCAATGTTAATATTTTGTACAGTAGCCTTTGTTTGCAATTACAGAGGTCAAACGTTTCCTGTAGTTTTTCACCAGGTTTACACACACTGCAGCAGGGATTTTGGTCCATTTCTCCACACAGATCTTCTCTAGATCTTTCAGGTTTGGAGTTTCAGCTCCCTCCAAAGATTTTCTATTGAGTTCAGGTCTGGAGACTGGCCAGGACACTCCAGGACCTTGAAATGCTTCTTACGGAGCCCCTCCTTAGTTGCCCTGGCTGTGTGTTTGGGGTCATTGTCATGCTGGAAGACCCAGCCATGACCCATCTTCAATGCTCTTACTGAGGGAAGGAGGTTGTTTGCCAAAATCTCGCAATACATGACCCCATCCTCCCTTCAATATGGTGCAGTCGTCCTGTCCCCTTTGCAGAAGAGCACCCCCAGAGTATGATGTTTCCAACCCCATGCTTCACAGTTGGGATGGTTTTCTTGGGGTTGTTCTCATCCTCTAGACATGGTAAGTGGAGTTGATTCCAAAAAGCTCTATTTTGGTCCTATCTGACTACATGACCTTCTCCCGTGCCTCCTCTGGATCATCCAGATGGTCACTGGTGAACTTCAAACGGGCCTGGACATGTGCTGGCTTGAGCAGGGGGACCTTGCTGCCCTGCAGGATTTTAAACCATGACAGCATCATGTGTTACTAATGTAATCTTTGTGACTGTGGTCCCAGCTCTCTTCAGGTCATTGACCAGGTCCTCCTGTGTAGTTCTGAGCTTTCTCAGAATCATCCTTACCCCACAAAGTGAGATCCTGCATGGAATCCCAGACCGAGGGAGATTGACAGTCATCTTGAGTTTCTTCCACTTTCCAATAAATAATCATAACAGTTGTTGTCTTCTACCAAGCTGCTTGCCTGTTGTCCTGTAGTCCATCCCAGCCTTGTGCAGGTCTACAGTTTTGTCCCTGGTGTCTTTAGACAGCTCTTTGGTCTTGGCTATGGTGGACAGATTGGAGTGTGATTGATTGAGTGTGTGAACAGGTGTCTTTTATACAGGTAACAAGTTCAAACAGGTGCAATTAATACAGGTAAAGAGAGCAGAATAAGAGGGCTTCTTAAAAAAAAATTAACAGGTCTGTGTGAGCCAGAATTCTTGCTGGTTGGTAGGTGTTCAAATACTTATTTGCAGCAGTAACATACAAATAAATTATTAAAAAATCATACGTTGTGATTTCTGGATATTTTTTTTTTTTTTTTTTTTTAGATTATGTCTCTCACAATAAACATGCACCTAAGATGAAAATTTCGGACCCCCCATGATTTCTAAAGTGGGAGAACTTGCAAAACCGCAGGGTGTTCAAATACTTATTCTTCACTGTATATTCTGTTATTCTACAACTCCTCTTGGTCAGTATATATAAACAGAGGACTAATTATCAATGTTATGCTGATGATATGCAGGTGTATATGCCTATTTCTAAACTGGAGGATTGCCCAGCTGCACTGAAAAGCTTGATGCCATCATATTTTTTATTTATTATTATTTTTTGTCACTTCTGACTTCAGAGAAGATTTATTGGCCCTATTATACACAAATGTCTGTATGATCATTTACCACTCTCTCTGAGTGATTTTACAATTCAACATAGTGAGAGTTAAAAATGTTGGTGTGATTTTTACCCTTTCTATATCTGTGGCTGTTGTTTTTTAAATTTGCACTTAATTCTTTGTTCATTTTTATGTGTGTGCTTTAATGTTTTTGTATTGTAAAGCAATTGAAAATTTTACATGTGAAAATGTTATTATAAACATATAATATATATTTATATGTAATATATAAAAATAAAAAAATCAAATAAAAACATAGAAAATTGCCAGAGCAGTTACTTCCATACATTGAAAGTAACGTGAAATATTTCCATTTATGACGTAGCAGGAAATGCGTAACACCAAAGACTTGTCCAGTTTTCCCAACAAAACATCTCACCCTGTTTTATTTAATATTTGAAACAACTTGTAAGAAGTTAAAATGCATATACTGTAAATTCTCATCTCATACTTATGTTACCTTATACAGGGGTCATAACCCCCACACTGGAAACCATTTATAAAGATAAGTGATTATGTTTTTATTTAAAACTCACTTGAGCGAATGGTGTGACGATAAAGTCCTCTGCTGTGTGCCTGGGAGGAAAAGAAAGAAGTTTGGTAAAGAAAGAGTGCAATGAAGTGACAGCAAACTTTCATGCAAAAATTTTTAGGGGGCCACAGCTCACCCTTCACTGGCGAGGGAGGAGTTGCGTGAAACCGTTTTGGGCGACATGTCATAGTCAGAGTCAGAGCGGTACAAGAAGGACTCTCGTCTCTGACCCTGAAGAAAGGAGGTGTGCAGGGTGAGACCTGGACTCTGCGAGCCCAGAGGGGAGTGGCCTGGGGACACGCCGTTTTCCGCTTCATAACTGAACATAAGAGGAAAAGATCAGAATGTTGACGACAGCTTTCTGAAAATTGAAACTAGTGGCTTGGTCACCTGTCAGAATCAGCTTGTGTGATGGAGATGCGGGGTGGGATACGGAGGGGTAGAGTGGTGGGACGCGACACGTTGCTCAGGACCTCTGGCGAGCGGGTACGGTCTCGAGGGCGGAGCCAGCAGGGTACCTATAGGGTCAGAGAGCAGCATTAATCAATGAGGGGGCCCACAACATTTCCTTGTGTATATCCGTACAAACTTCTCCATATTCAACTCTGAAATTCTGGGTTATGAGAGATACAGCTGAGGACCAGTGAACCACCAATTTTGGGCCATGTTTGCATCTTTTAACATGTAGAGTGACCATAACATAAAGACAATCCCAAGCAAGTTGCTTGTGAAGCCTTGTTGCCAATCGCATTGATGCTTGTCTTTTAAAATATAACACTTTTGTGTCTGAACATCTCTTGCCATGTCTGTGCCGCGTTGATGTTCCTCTGAATCTCTCGTTCTGTCCAATTTTGTAACTTTAAACAGCATTTTTATTTCTGACACATCAAGTGTCTGCTACTGCACTCCGTTCCATGCCCATGTCTCAGCCCCATACATCATTGCTGGTCTTACAAACATTACCTTTACCCCAAACCTTAATTCTTCAGTCACACAACAGTCCCAATACCGTTGCTCAGTTTTTTCATCTGGACTGCAGTCTGTAGGTTCTGCACCCAATTATCCAGGCTATTACTTTATTCACTCTTTTCAACTCCTCTCTCTCTGTGAGATAACTTCTGAATCCTGATCCTCATTAACTCTGAAACAGCAGGTCTTCTTCCTATTAATCTTCAACACTCTGTTTTCCAAAGTTCTTCTTCCTTGAGTGTCTTTCTCTTTTATTCATCCGTTCTGGTGCTGAATGACACAATAATATCATCTGCATAAAGCATGTACTCAGGCACTGATCTTTAATCTTAAAAGTCAACATGTAAATGACATTCCAACAGGTGCAACTGCTCTTTACCTTTAAAATCAAATGGTTTTGGATGAACTTTCTCATAGTTTAGCAAAAACATTTCAACCATCTCAGTGATTCCTTAACTGTTATTCCCTATTTGTTGTCTTTGTGGAATTTTGCAGGCTGCAAATGTACAAAGTAACTGAGTTTTTATTTGTGTAAAGTACCCTGTGGGCATGTATACAGTAAATTTTACTGAGTAAATATTGTCCCAGTCTAAATAGAGTAAAATACACGCTATTATAGAGTGAAATCAGCTCTACCGTATTGTCAAATCAAGTGTTTCTACTCCAATAAGAGTTGCTTTTACACTGTGATAGAGTATATTTAACTCTATTTGGACTGAGACCAAATGTTATCCCAGAAGAGTAAATTTTACTCTGCAAAATTTACTGTGTACTGCATATATATAGTAGTGTGCAGGATGAAGTTTCCATTTTATTAAATGCAATCTCTTATTTCATTAGTGTGTGAGCAGAATGCAGATCCACCTTGGATTTGCTGTGGCGACCCCAAGTGCAAACAAGGGAGCAGCCGAAGGGACTTACTAGTGTGTGAGCAGAAAGCCTCATTTGAAGATTTAATCCCTTCACCTTCGCTCAAAATAACAACAGAAATAAATCAAAGGTTACAGAGATTATCATTTCAAATACATTCTAGAAAGTAGATCAAAGAAAAAAAATGCAGTGTACTATTTGTAATGTATGTTTTTTGGTTATTTTTAAATAAAATTATGTTTTTTATTTATTTATTTATTATTTATTTTTTTGGTGCCCGTTTTGCAGTTCTTGTGACGCTCTTGCGACTTTGGGCTGGGTGTCTGACCTGACCTGAATTTGAATTGTTTTATACCTGCAGACCAGACGAGAGCCTTCTGCTCCTCCCTCTACGCAGCTCGGACCCCAGTGTGGCCCCGGACGTGTACGATCGGCTGCAGCAAGAAGACTCCGCCTTCTCCACAGCGCCGACTGTATCAGTGTCATTGCCCTGTGAGACAGAAAAGCCATGACACAGAGAAAACGGATTCAAAACATAAAACACCGACTGAAACGCAAGGATGGAAACTAAAGAACCAGAGAGGCGGCTGTCATATTAGGCTCACCAAAATATTTTGATGCTTTGATGCACCCTCCTCAGATATACGAAGAGTGAGCAAATAAAAGTGGAAAGGAAAAAAGACCCTATGTGTGTGTGTGTGTGTGTAATCATGTGACTGTGCGTGTTCGTGTCTGGGATGAGGCCTCTACAGACTGAGCTCTTTGAGGCTGATCTGCACTGCAGTACCGTAGCAACAAAACACAGGGGGAATGGTAGCAGTTGCTAGGCAACGGTGCAGTGTTGCCTCCATGCTGCGCTTGCTGTCATCCAGACCCATATGTGGAAGGATGCTCAGATCCGTACACACAGAAACATTAAAAGATAAATGAATTCATTAAAAAGAGCCATTTGAATAACAGATGTCCCGTTTAATTAAAAAAAGGTGTGATTGACAGTCGTTCCCTGTGTGTGTGTGTGTGTGTGTGGTGTGTGTGTGTGTGTGTGTGTGTGTGTGTGTGTGTGTGCAGGATACAGGCGGTTCAACAACACAAGCTTTGGATGTGTGTAAGTTTGGTTTGTATGTCACACAGTCTGCTTAAGCCATGTGCACACACTCATATGTGTGTGTGTGTGTGTGTGTGTGTGTGTGTGTGTGTGTGTGCGCTGACCTGTACATGTGCGCTGATAACATCTTATTTTGTCCTTCTCACCTCTTCTCCAGTCACCGACAGCACGCTCCGGCTCTTCTTCATTCTGATTGGCTCGTTCTGGGCCCCAGGGCGGAGCGTTCCAGAACCCAGGCAGCAGAGCAGGTGGAGAGCCAGGACCGGAGGTCAGTGGTCACTGCAAGGTCAAACCGGGGTCAGACCAGGTCATAACCAGCCCCCATTGGAGCAGACTCTACCAATCACCTTGTGTTTGGGCCACCTCAAGTGTCTGAAAGCTGTGACTGGAGTTCGAAATGCGGAAAACACCAAAGGCGCATTTATGCGCACCCCAAGTTTCCAAGTTCAAACCTCTGTTTTGATTAGTTGTTTTTCATGTGAGTAGAAAGAAAGGAGGAAAGAATAAAAGAAGTAAAAATTACTCCATGTTAGTAAAATCTCACCATTTCAGTCAGCATTTCACCTTTGCTTGGCTAATCGAGGCAGCAGCTCAAACCACTCGTCCTTCATGGTGTCACAGTTACAATATCCAACCTAGATTTCACGTATCATCTCCCAGTATTAACCGTGATCCAACATGAATCCACAGTTTTCCATCAAAGCATAATTCCAAATGCTAAGTCCAGCGTGACTGAAGAATTCCCACCAAGTCTATCCTCAGTTTTCCATCATCTGATTGGTCAGGGAGGTCCAAATTGTGCATACGGCAAGGTGTTCTGTCATCTGCAACAATCCAGCTATCAAAAGCCCAAAACTGATTTGCCAGGATCCATCAGTATATCAACGTCAACGTTTGATTCCCTGCAAAAAGCAGAAAGCAAGAATTAGTACGACCAAGAATTTTCCATTTGCTTTTAGAATTCACCACTGTGCAACGTCTACCTCGCTTCCATGTAGCGAAATCAAGAGCTCTTCTGTAAGCATGCAGAAGTTTCCGATCTATTCTATGTGAATAAAGGAACGTGTCAAACACATAATGTGTATGTGCCATAATGTGTGGTGCCAAGAAGCAATGAAATGCCTTATAACTTCGAACGAACACAGATAACACACTGAATGAAGTTTTGTAACTGTTAGAATGGCCTAAGCAGTGGGTCGCCACTCTGAGTCTGGTCTGCTTGAGGTTTCTTCCTCAAATCATCAGAGGGGGTTTTTCCTTTACCACTGTCACCTGTGTGCTTGCTCTAGAGGTTGATAAGGTTAGACCTTACTCGTGTGAAGCGCCTTGAGGCAGCTTGGGTGTGATTTGGGGCCATATAAATGAAATAAAATAAACTGAATTGAAATTGAATGTACTAAGGTGGGATGAGGATTCACAAAACTTTTAAAATTTAGAAAATTTACCAAAGGTGTAAAGATGGCATGAGGTCAAAACAATAAGAACCGGATGAAATTAACAAGTATATTGATATTTAAGTTAAATTATGGAGCAGCGGTGGTTAGTGCATTTGGTTTCAGTACGGAAGGTTCCCAGTTCAAACCCCACCCATGCATGTCACATTTCTCCATATAATGAAGAGTTATGTCAGGAAGGGCTTCCTGTGTAAAACCTGTGCCAAATCAACATGCAGATCCACCTTGGATCTTCTGTGGCGACCCCGAGTGCAAACAAGGGAGCAGCCGAAGGGTCTTACTTACATTGATATGCAAGTTAGGTTTACATATACCACTGATGCTCTCAGATGCTGACCTTCTCTGACTCAACCTCAGGGACAGACCTGGTTTGAATTTAGAAGAGCCATGCTTTACTCAAGGTCAGTTTTATACTGGCTGCTCCGGAACATGTTCTCCAGAAACCCCCTATATTTGTGAAAGACAACAAGACCAGAAAGTTGTTCATAAAGAAGCTTTAACACTGACGTCCCAGCTAATAAATCTTTTTGTATAAAACCTTGTTCGTTAGTTCTTATATATTATCACTGTATATTTTTCCATCCTGTAGAGATGGGTAGGCATGCACTAAGTCACCTTGCAGGTTTTTCACAATAAAAGCTCATGCATAAAAGCCCACACACATGCATAGACTAAAATAATTAGAAATGGTTTGCTGACTAACCATTGACTAGACAGAAGGCAGCTGTAATTGACATTTGGACGGTTGTGGTGACTTTTGGGAGCTGTACTTTCACACTGTGGCCAATTCTGAACAGATACCGCAACACCAAAGCTCGGGTGAGGTTACATAATTACTCTGAGCAGTTCAACCTGACCTAATTCCAAAGGGTAGGACATATTCAGCATACCAACGTTTCTGATCAAGTTGGCACACAGATGGACAGTGAGTGGAGACGACTTGCCAGGGTCACCGAGAACACACCCACTAAACAATATGGAAACAGACTCAGACCAGACTGCAGAGGGAGGAAGATAAAATAAAATAACAGAAAGGTGACAAATGACACAGTGACATACATAAACACATGCACTGAAAATAAGAATGTTGAGTTCATTCATCGTGGATGGCTGCAGGCAGCATCTCTACCACTCATGGTGGGAAAAAAAGCATCTTTTAAAACCAAGGAGCAATGCATCAGTATGGAGCTGAAGCAGCATCAGGGCTTTTATGCTGAAAATGTCTACAAACAAAAACAATGTCTGTAAGGCAAAAAACCTACAACAACAGCAAACGACAGACATAGCTGCAACATGCAAGGTTGTTAAAAAAAAAACTCCACTCACCTTGATCGCCTGAAGATCAATGGCAAGATGGGCTGGGCCTCATCTTCATGTCAGCATCTCCTCTGTCTCTCCGCAGACAGGCATTGTGTCACAACGAGGAGAAAAATAACATTTGGCACCTTCATGAATATCCGCGGTTTCACCAGCTTCCCTCCCTCTCTCCATCCCTCCCGTCTCTCCTCTCCCCTGCCCGAGTGGTCTCCCCCATCTTCCTCCCCGCCCTCCACCACCACCACATCCTCCATGGAGAAGCCCATCTCGTCTCTCTCCCTCCTCCTGCACAGATGCACATTAATCCCAAACACCAGCCTCCGATCCTCTTCTTTCCATCGGTACCCCCACCTCCACTTCTTATTGGCAGCCGCACGCCGATGCTCTGCCTCCAATCGTCAAGCATCAATTCCGTCTCTACAGCAAAACCCACACAGAACAGATTTTTAATTGTGATGCAGCACTCGTGTTGATGGATCATAATACGAACTCCCATCAACAGTCTTCTCTCTCATTCTTACCATACGCCCTCTCACGGTCACTCAAGGACACACAAAGTGCACTCATGCTGATACAGATTAACCGTGTTGGGGGGTGCTGATACATTACATAAAACATCTTTATAATAGGAGCTACTGGTCATCAGAGATGGCAGATACAATATCTGTGTGAGGATTAAAATCACAGTAACCTTGTAACCACATGATGCCATGAACTGTCCAACAGTAACACACAGTCCTGCATGAGCGAGTGATGCTGTTCTCTTATTGCACACTGTCACATTCTGCAGGCATGATCTCGATTTGATTTCTATCTGCAAAAGTGACTGCACAAAGAGGCTTTGCCTCAAAAATCCTGTACAGAACCACTAAATCAAACCCAACAATTAATTGAGGGGGGTGGGGGGGTGCGGAGGAGACCCACAGCAATCCGGCAATTAATTATGTGAGACAGAGGAATGGAGAAAAGCATGAAATCAGCAGGAAGTCAATAAACTGTGCAAACCATCTGTCAATAAGTTTAAAACTGACATTCACAAGTAAAAAATGTAACAGTTTGGTACGAGGAAAAGAAAAACTCCCCAAAATGGGAAGCCTTTAAGGTGTAGATCCTTTCATTCATTCATTTATTCATTCATTTTCTATACCCACTTACTCCAATCCAGGACCACAGGGGTGCTGGAGCCTATCCCAGCAGTCATAGGGGGTGAGGCAGGATTCACCCTGGACAGGACGCCAGTCTATCGCAGGAGTCCCTTTCAATTTAACAAAAAAGAAAAAAAAAAGGATTTTCTTCAGACAGATCCATTATAATTTTGTTTCATAATCTAAAAAATAAATAAATAAAATTCATACTTTTATTTCACCAATATTATCAAGATTCACCCTTTCTGGATTCTTACCCATGAGGGTTGAAATACAAGATGTTATGATAAACTGGTGGGTCATTCGAGGGTCAAAGAGCACTGATTCGTTACAGATAGCTGAATTTAGCAATAAAGAGGCCAAATATTAACCCTGATTTTAAATATTATAACCAACCCCTAACCCTAAATACACAAACACTGTATTTTCAACAAAATGGCACAAAATAATCAATATATAACGATATATATATATATATATATATATATAGAACAATTAAGTTCTCAAATATGACTAACTATACATTGTTGGAAATTATATTTTATGAAAAATATTGCAGCATTTTCATCAAAAGTTTACTTTAAATATTTTACTAAAGTTTTCATTTTACTGAATTTGAATTTGTTAAAAAGAAATATTGTTAAAATACATCTACATGCTGCAAGTCATGTGGACTCGCTGATAACATCTTACATTGCTGAAACCATATTTGCTGAATTGATCAAAATCCCAAGGACATTTCATTTTCTTGTTTTCACCAATGTTATTTCCTCTCTGTAGTTTATTCACGTCTCCTTGGGCTTTCCTCAACTCAGCTAATCTCTCCATCCATCCATCCTTCTTTCCTTCCTTCCTCCAGCTCTTCCAGTCATTCCCAGGCTTCCTCTAAAAGCCTCTTACATTCAACAAAGTTATTTTCCAAAGCTTCTCTACACTGAAAGTCAACCAATCTCTCCAGTTGTGCCTGTTGCGGCAGAAAAAGTAGTATACAACCCCTGGCAAAAATTATGGAATCACCGGCCTCGGAGGATGTTCATTCAGTTGTTTAATTTTGTAGAAAAAAAGCAGATCACAGACATGACACAAAACTAAAGTCATTTCAAATGGCAACTTTCTGGCTTTAAGAAACACTATAAGAAATCAAGAAAAAAAGATTGTGGCAGTCAGTAACGGTTACTTTTTAGACCAAGCAGAGGAAAAAAAATGGAATCACTCAATTCTGAGGAAAAAATTATGGAATAACCCTGTAAATTTTCATCCCCAAAACTAACACCTGCATCATATCAGATCTGCTCGTTAGTCTGCATCTAAAAAGGAGTGAACACACCTTGGAGAGCTGTTGCACCAAGTGGACTGACATGAATCATGGCTCCAACACGAGAGATGTCAATTGAAACAAAGGAGAGGATTATCAAACTCTTAAAAGAGAGTAAATCATCACAATGTTGCAAAAGATGTTGGTTGTTCACAGTCAGCTGTGTCTAAACTCTGGACCAAATACAAACAACATGGGAAGGTTGTTAAAGGCAAACATACTGGTAGACCAAGGAAGACATCAAAGTGTCAAGACAGAAAACTTAAAGCAATAGTCTCAAAAAACAAAACAATGAGGAACGAATGGGAGGAAACTGGAGTCAACGTCTGTGACCGAACTGTAAGAAACCGCCTAAAGGAAATGGGATTTACATACAGAAAAGCTAAACGAAAGCATCATTAACACCTAAACAGAAAAACAAGGTTACAATGGGCTAAGGAAAAGCAATTGTGGACTGTGGATGACTGGATGAAAGTCATATTCAGTGATGAATCTCGAATCTGCATTGGGCAAGGTGATGATGCTGGAACTTTTGTTTGGTGCCTTTCCAATGAGATTTATAAAGATGACTGCCTGAAGAGAACATGTAAATTTCCACAGTCATTGATGATATGGGGCTGCATGTCAGGTAAAGGCACTGGGGAGATGGCTGTCATTACATCATCAATAAATGCACAAGTTTATGTTGATATTTTGGACAATTGAAAGGATGTTTGGGGATGATGAAATCATTTTTCAAGATGATAACGCATCTTTCCATAGAGCAAAAACTGCAAAAACATTCCTTGCAAAAAGACACATAGGGTCAATGTCATGGCATAGGGTCAATGTCAATGAGCAGATCTGATTTGATGCAGGTGTTAATTTGGGGGATGAAAATTTACAGGGTGATTCCATAATTTTTTCCTCAGAATTGAGTGATTCCATATTTTTTTCCTCTGCTTGGTCTAAAAAAGTAACCGTTACTGACTGCCACAATCTTTTTTCTTGATTTCTTATAGTGTTTCTTAAAGCCAGAAAGTTGCCATTTGAAATGACTTTAGTTTTGTGTCATGTCTGTGATCTGCTTTTTTTCTACAAAATTAAACAACTGAATGAACATCCTCCGAGGCCGGTGATTCCATAATTTTTGCCAGGGGTTGTATAAAGAAAACAAACTGAAGCTGAAGATATGAGATGTAATCATGGTTGAAGGGTGGATGAAAGCTGATGGTTATTAGGTCCCAAAGGCTGTTAGGTACGAACGGAAAATAAATATATATGGTGTGCACATAATACGCAAATAATTACTGGTGATAGATTTTTTTATTACGTCCACCAAGGACATTATAAAATCATCGGCGTTTATTTATTTGTCTGTCTGTTAGCAAGATTATGTCAAAGTACTGCACGGATTTTGACAACAGATAGCTATTAGGCCTTGAAAGACTTGGAGGTGATGTATATCCGCATTCGGATTCTTAATCAAGTTTCACTTTATACTGTAGGCTATCAGGATTACGTCAAAACTGCTGCATGCACAGGCTGCATGGATTTTGATGAAATTTACAAACTAGATACATATTATATGCATGAACAAATTATAACTAAATTATTGGGGAAAATGCATGCTTTTTATTGATTTTTACTTCATTCTGCCCTTTGGAGTATTCTCTACAAATACAGTTGTGCTCAAAGGTTTACATACCCTGGCAGAATTTTTGCTTTTTTGGCCATTTTTAAGAGAATATGAATGACAACACAAAAACTTTTTTTTTCACTCGTGGTTAGTGGTTGGGTGAAGCCATTTATTGTCAAACAATTGTGTTTCCTCTTTTTAAATGAAAATGACAAGAGAACTACCCAAATTACCCTGATCAAAAGTTTACATACCCCTGTTCTTAATACTGTGTATTGTCCCTTTAACATCGACAGCTTGGAGTCTTTTGTGGTAGTTTGTGGACGAGGCTCTCTGATGGTAAAACTGACACTGAATATGTCTTGGACTTTATTTACATTAATTACAAAGAAATACAAACAGTATCGCACTTTATGGTAAATCTGCATGGAGTAGACAGTTCTCAAAAACTGAGTGACTGTGCAAGAAGGAGAAGAGTGAGGAAAGCCACCAAGACTACCCAGGAGAAGTTATTGGTTTATGTGGCTGTGATTGGAGAAATCGTGCACAGTGCAAGCTTTGCATTTTGCATCACTACTCTTAGCTTTATAGTGGAGTAGAGCAGAGAAGGATTTTCTTTCAACAAATCCAGGCTTGCATCTCAGATGTACCTTCTGGCAATTTGTAGCTAAACTTCTTAAGAAAATCCTCCTCTATACCACTTCATCATGAAGATGGATAACTGGTGATACAAAATGCAAAGCTTGCACTGTGCATAATTTCTCCAATCACAGCCACATAAGCCTATAAGTACTTCTGGGTTGTCTGGGTGTCTTGGTGGCTTTCCTCACTCTTCTACTTCTTGCACAGTCACTCAGTTTTTGAGAACTGTCTACTCCATGCAGATTTATCATAAAGTGCCATATTGTTTGTATTTCTTTGTAATTAATGTAAATAAAGTCCAAAACATATTCAGCGTCAGCTTTACCATCAGAGAGCCTCATCCACAACCACCACAAAAGACTCCAAGCTGTTGTTGATGTTAAAGGGGGCAATACAGTATGAACAGGGGTATGTAAACTTTTGATCAGGGTCATTTGGGTAGTTCTCTTGTCATTTTGATTTAAAAAGAGGAAACAGTTGTTTGACAATAAATGGCTTCACCCAACCACTAACCATGAGTGAAAAAAAGTTTTTGTGTTGTCATTCATATTCTCTTAAAAATAGCCCCCCCCCAAAAAAGCAAAAATTCTACCAGGGTATGTAAACCTTTGAGCACAACTGTATTTGTAGAGAATAATCCAAAGGGCATAATGATGTAAAAATAAAATAAAATAATAATGATAAGAATGATGCATGCATTTTCCCCCAATAATTTAGTTATAATTTGTTCATGCATTAATTTCATAAGAAAATGATGTATTTATAGACCAAAGAATGTTAGTCTAGTAAAAAAAAAAAAAGGGTCATGGGAATTCAGTGAATGCACGAATGATGAAATTAGTACTAATGATGTTGGTATTGCATGCATGGGTTCTATGAACTGTTGCAGAAACGTGAGAAAGTTGGCAAAAAGGAGACTGCATCAAAAATATAAAAGAAATCAGATTGCAGCAAAACGAGCTCGATGAACAGAAGATCCACCTGACAGTTCATTCGCCAGAGACAGCGATTCCATTCATTTCTTTGGATCACTGGCACCAAATGAATGCAGAACATGTTGTTGAAAATGACATTGACAGTTTCTTCCATTTTCAATTAATTATGCCAGCAGTTGTTGTCTTCTCACCAAGCTGCTTGCCTGTTGTCCTGTAGTCCATCCCAGCCTTGTACAGGTCTACAGTTTTGTCCCTGGTGTCCTTGGACAGCTCTTTGGTCTTGGCCATGGTGGATTGGTTGGAGTGTGATTGATTGAGTGTGTGGACAGGTGTCTTTTATACGGTAACAAGTTCAAATAGGTGCAATTAATACAGGTAAAGAGTGCAGAATAAGAGGACTTCTTAAAGAAAAACTAACAGGTCTGTGAGAGCCAGAATTCTTACTGGTTGGTAGGTGATCAAATACTGATTTCATGCCATATACAATGTGATTTTCTGAATTGTTTTTTTTTAGATTCTGTCTCTTGTAGATGGGAAAACTTGCAAAATCAGGCAGTGGATCAAATCTTTATTTGCCTCACTGTATATATATATGCTTGATATGAGAAATATGTTTTCATATCTCAAAAATCTGATGTGATTGGCAAAAACTAACACCAGATTCACATTCAGTGTCCCCAAATTACCCCAAATCCGTTGAAAAACTCCATGCAAGAAAAATCGTATTGACCATGCATGACTTCTAGGGCCTACTTGCATGCATTTTCACCATTCTACAACAACAAGGTGTGAATGCTGCTGTTATTTTTCCCCCGGTTCTTACTATAACACTGTCCTCCACAAAGTATAAACCCGAATTATTCCGCACTTTTAAATTTATTCAAAGTCACAGTGAAAAAGAATATCAGGCCTGGATTCTGTACAGCTTCTCTCACAGACGAGAGCCGCCCTTACAGAATCCCGAACAATGGACACAGTTTACATAAAACATTTCATAGGTGTGACATAGGCGGAACTTATTTTGCAAAATCCTTTCCATATTGGCCCCCATGGGCATTCGAATGAGGTCCAACCCCCTGCCCAAGACCTGCGCAGTAACGCAACATATATTATTTATAATCTAACCTAACTCTCTTTGTCCTAAATGGTAAAAAAAAAAAAAGTACCTGGTTAAATCTGATTTGACGTGCACATACCAACAGAGAGATCAAAGGACAGTAAGAATAAGAGTTAACTTATTCTTAATAACTAAGAATACAACCCCTGGCAAAAATTATGGAATCACCGGCCTCGGAGGATGTTCATTCAGTTGTTTAATTTTGTAGAAAAAAGTAGATCACTGACATGACACAAAACTAAAGTCATTTCAAATGGCAACTTCTGGCTTTGTGGCAGTCAGTAACGGTTACTTTTTTAGACCATGCAGAGGGAAAAAAAATATGGACTCACTCAATTCTGAGGAATAAATTATGGAATCACCCTGTAAATTTTCATCCCCAAAACTAACACCTGCATCAAATCAGATCTGCTTGTTAGTCTGCATCTAAAAAGGAGTGATCACACCTTGGAGAGCTGTTGCACCAATTGGACTGACATATCCTCTGCTTGGTCTAAAAAAGTAACCGTTACTGACTGCCACAATTTTTTTTTTCCTGATTTCTTATAGTGTTTCTTAAAGCCAGAAAGATGACATTTGAAATGACTTTAGTTTTGTGTCATGTCTGTGATCTGCTTTTTTTCTACAACATTAAACAACTGAATGAACATCCTCCGAGGCCGGTGATTCCATAATTTTTGCCAGGGGTTGTAAAAGCCAGAGGTGGTGTAACAAAATACTAGTGATGTGTTGGAGCGTTCTTTTGTTTTTCATGATTCCATAATTTTTTCCTCAGAATTGAGTGAGTCCATATTTTTTTCCCTCTGCTTGGTCTAAAAAAGTAACCGTTACTGACTGCCACAATTTTTTTTCCTGATTTCTTATAGTGTTTCTGAAAGCCAGAAAGTTGCCATTTGAAATGACTTTAGTTTTGTGTCATGTCTGTAATCTGCTTTTTTTCTACAAAATTAAACAACTGAATGAACATCCTCCGAGGCCGGTGATTCCATAATTTTTGCCAGGGGTTGTACAATCCTAAGATAACTACTTTAATACCAAAACGAGTACAGAAAACAAAGAAAACCCTAATTGAACACACAAATATATCTAACACTGCTGTCTTTCAAGTGGACAGTGATGCTTTGACTTCAGATTCATTATTTGCTTTAGATTTTAACAAGCTGTGGCAAACTGCTTCAAATGAAACCTTAGTGTCCAAATATTTATGGACCCATCCATCTTTCAACAAGACAAACATTCAAAAGTTGTTCAAAGCACGATGATGCATCAGGAGATTTGTCAGTGACCCACACGTGAAGAACCCAGAATGGTGGTGTGTTGGCGCCGGTTACCTGTATGCGTTCGGTGTAGTGGTCCAGCAGCAGAACTCCGGAGCTCGTCACCTTCTTGGTCTCCACCATGGTCTTCAGGTCAGCCATCAGTGTCATGTGTTTGGACATGTCTGTGGCCAACACCTGGATGCAGAACAACCATAACTACCAATTGTTTGTTTGTCTTGTTTAGAGATTTGCCAATTTTGTGGCTCACAATCAATAAAAAGTGCAAATGTTCATTTAAGCAAAAGAGAAAACTCATGGGTGCAGTGAACTTTTACTGTGACCAGTCCAAAGCGCACCTGTGCAATAACCATGCCGTTTAGTCTGCATCATGGTTGTGCATTTTCACGCACAACCATGTCTAGAGTGTACAGAGGATGGTCCAATACAGAGAAGACATCTAGTGAGCGGCAGTTGTGTGGATGAGAATGTCTTGTTGATCCCAGAGGTCAGAGCAGAACGGGCAGACTGTGTGATGCCACCTTGTCAATATGAATCAATATCTCTGAGGAATGTTTCCAAAAACTTGCTGAATCTATGCCATGAAGAATTAAGGCAGTTCTGAAGACAAAAAGGAGTCCAACTCAGTACAAGCAAGGTGTACCTAATAAAGTGGCCGGTGAGATTAATCTATTGATTATTTTCTTGATTAGTTGTTAGGTCCATAAAATTGATTTGATTTTATTTTTATTTAACCTTTATTTAATGAATGAATGTTATCCAGAGCCCAAGATGACACCTTCAAATGTTTTATTTTGTCCAAAGCCCAAAGATAATTCTGTTTACTGCCACATACAAATTAAGCTGAAATCAAAGAATTTGGATTTGTAAAAACACTCAATGAATCAGTTATCAAAACAGCTGACGATTAATAATTGACAAATTGTTGCCACTCATGCATGTGTGTGTGTGTGTGTATATATATATATATGTATATATATATATATATATATGTATATATACAACCCCAATTCCAATGAAGTTGGGACGTTGAGTAAAATGTAAATAAAAACAGAATACAGCGATTTGCAAATCCTCTTCAACCTATATTCAATTGAATACATCACAAAGACAAGATATTTAATGTTCAAACTGATAAACTTTATTGTTTTTGTGCAAATATTTGCTCATTTTGAAATGGATGCCTGTAACACGTTTCAAAAAAGCTGGGACAGTTTTACGTTTACCACTGTGATACATCACCTTTCCTTCTAACAACACTCAACAAGCGTTTGGGAACTGAGGACACTAATTGTTGAAGCTTTGTAGGTGGAATTCTTTCCCATTCTTGCTTGATGTATGACTTCAGTTATTCAACAGTCCGGGGTCTCCACTGTCGTATTTTGTGCTTCATAATGGGCCACACATGTTAATGGGCAACAGGTCTGGACTGCAGGCAGGCCGTCCAGTAGTACCCGCACTCTTTTACTACGAAGCCATGTTGTTGTAACACGTGCAGAATGTGTCTTGGCATTGTCTTGCTGAAATAAGCAGGGACGTCCCCGAAAAAGACGTTGCTTGGATGGCAGCATGTGTTGCTCCAAAACCTGGATGTACCTTTCAGCATTGTTGGTGCCATCACAGATGCGTAAGTTGCCCATGTCATGGGCACTAACACACCCCCATACCATCACAGATGCTGGCTTTTAGACTTTGTGCTGGTAACAATCTGGATGGTCTTTTTCCTATTTTGTCTGGAGGACAGAACATCCATGATTTCCAAAAACAATTTTTTAACGTGGACTCATCAGACCACAGCACACTTTCCACTTTGCGTCTGTCCATTTAAAATGAGCTCGGACCCAGAGAAGGCGCCGGTGTTTCTGGATGTTGTTGGTGTATGGCATTCGCTTTGCATGGTAGAGTTTTAACTTGCACTTGTAGATGTAGCGACGAACTGTGTTAACTGACAATGGTTTTCTGAAGTGTTCCTGAGCCCACGCTGTAATATACTTTACACAATGATGTCTGTTTTTAATGCAGTGCCGCCTGAGGGATCGAAGGTCACGGGCATTGAATCTTGGTTTTCGGCCTTGCCGCCGATGTGTAGAAAATTCTCCAGATTCTCTGAATCTTCTGATTATATTATGGACTGTAGATGATGGAATCCCTAAATTCCTTGCAATTGAACATTGAGAATCATTGAAACATCTTAAAATGTTGGACTGTTTTTTTCATGCAGTTGTACACAAAGTGGTGATCCTCGCCCCATCTTTGCTTGTGAATGGCTGAGCTTTTGGGATGCTCCTTTTATACACATCATGACACTCACCTGTTTCCAATTAGGTGTTCTTTGAGCCTTCACCAATTTTCCCAGTCTTTTGTTGCCCCGTCCCAACTTTTTTGAAACATGTTGCAGGCATCTATTTCAAAATGAGCAAATATTTGTACAAAAACAACAAAGTTTATCAGTTTGAACATTAGATATCTTGTCTTTGTGGTGTATTCAATTGAATATAGGATGAAGAAGATTTGCAAATCGCTGTATTCTGTTTTTATTTACATTTTACTCAACGTCCCAACCTCATTGGAATTGGGGTTGTGTGTATATATATATATTATAATATATATATATATATTAATATTATATATATATACAAGGTCTGTTAGAAAAGTATCCAACCTTTTTATTTTTTGCAAAAACCATATGGATTTGAATCACGTGTGATTGCATCAGCCAAGCTTGAACCTTCGTGCGCATGCGTGAGTTTTTTCACGCCTGTTGGTTGCGTCATTCGCCTGTGAGCAGGCTTTGTGTGAGCAGTGGTCCACCCCTCTCGTCGGATTTTTATTGCGAATAAATGTCTGAACGATTTGGAGTTTTGCTGCATCAAATTTTTCCAGAAACTGTGAGAGACCTCCAGGTGGACACCATTCGGAAAATTCAGATGGCTTTCAGGGACGATTTTATGGGGATTACGCAGATTAAGGAGTGCTCCAGCCGAATTAAAGACCGCCCACAGCGTCTGAGAGCACGGCGCACTCCGAGTGCCGATCAACAAGCTGACACCCTGCTGAAACAACCAGATCATTTCCAACGTGAAGGCTTTGTTGATCCGGGAAGTCGTCTGACTTCCACAAAAATGGCAGAAGACGTGGACATCAAGACTTTTTCGGCACATTCCACTGCTACAGGAGTTTTTTTCATGGAAAGAGAAGCGGAGGGATGCGCCACAGAGCCGTTCATGGCGCGGGACAAAAGCACCTCCGTGTTGGTCTCACAGGACGGCTTTCAGATGGCTTTCAGGCGGCTTTCGGTGGCTTTTCAGTCGTGTGACTAACTGAGAAATTGTGGATGAGCTGGACATGCCAGAACATGTCCTGTGAGGCTTCATCACGGCGTTGCTTTGCGCCATGCGCTCCACGCGGACGCGCGCGGAATTCCTCCACACATCTGTCTCAGTGTGCCAAAAAAGTGCAGATGTCCACGTCTTCCGCAATTCCTGTGGAAGTCAGACGACGTCCAGGATCAACACAGCGTCAAGTGTGGAAATGAACGGCACATTCCACTGTTACAGGAGTTTTTGTCATGGGAAGAGGAGCGGAGGAATTCCGCACGTCACGATGGAGCAGCATGGCGCAAAGCGACGCCGTGATGAAGCCTCACAGGACATGTTCTGGCATGTCCAGCTCATGCACAATTTCTCGGATACTCACACGACTGAAAAGCCACCGAAAGCCGTCTGAAAGCCATCTAAAAGCCATCCTGTGAGACCAACACGGAGGTGCTTTTGTCCCGCGCCATTCGCGGCTCCATGGCGCATCCCTCCACTTCTCTTTCCATGAAAAAAACTCCTGTAACAGTGGAATGTGCCGAAAAAGTCTTGATGTCCATGTCTTCTGCCATTTTTGTGGAAGTCAGACGATGTCCCGGATCAACAAAGCCTTCACGTTGGAAATGATCTGGTTGTTTCAGTGGGGTGTCGGCCTGTCGATCGGCGCTCGGAGTGCGCCGTGCTCTCAGCTGCTGTGGGCGGTCTTTAAACCGGCTGGAGCACTCCTTAATCTGTGTAATCCCCATAAAATTGTCCCTGAAAGCCATCTGAATTTTTCGAATGGTGTCCACCTGGAGGTCTCTCACAGTTTCTGGAAAAATGTGATGCAGCAAAGCTCCAAATCGTTCAGACACCGATGAGAGGGGTGGACCAGTGCTCACACAAAGCCTGCTCACAGGCAAATGACGCAACCGACAGGCATGAAAAAACTCACGCATGCGCACAAAGGTTCAAGCTTGGCTGATGCAATCACATGTGATTCAAATCCATATGGTTTTTGCAAAAAATTATATATATATATATATATATATATATATATATATATATATATATATATATATATATATATATATATAGATAGATATGTGTGTGTGTGTGTGTGTGTATGTACACACACACACAGTATTTTTTTCTCAGCATGTTTAGGTACATTTATATCCTTTTGCTTTTTTTAAGAAGACTGACATGAAATTACATTTAGTTAAAAATGCAATCTGACAAAGTCAAAACATTTTTTATGAGTGTGGTTTTTTTTTTTAATTTATTTTTAGCTCTCATGTTGTTAAACAATTCCCTTGTTTTGTGACCAGTCTGCTTCTTGAAGTGACTGAGAAGAATCATGAGGAAGCCACATCAGTGGCTGTGACGCAGCTCTAGTTTAAGATAAATTAACAGTAAAACCAAGGTGCTGGCCTAAAAACCCACAGAATCAACTGGTTCAGAACTGAAGCTGAGTGGAATAAAATCCTCACCATGTCGATAACGAGCTTGCGGAGGCTCTGGCGCTGTCGCTTAGTGAGGTTTTGGAAGATGTCACAGTTCTCCTGGTGGAGAAGCTTGAAGCCGACGGCCAGGTGGTGGTTCTCCAGCACCGACTCGTCGTTGTACATCAGGGCCAGCTCGGAGTCTGATCGGTGAGGGTACAGGGATGTGAACATCTGCACACGTGTTCATGTATACTTGTGTGTTTGTGCACTCACTCGTGTTGATGAGGAACTGGTTTGAAACCCCGGGGTGGTCGACGTCGTGGATGGCAGCAGCGAACAGAGCGGCAAGGATCTCCAGGTCGGTGAAGACGGCCTGAAAAGAACAAGAGTGAAAGCAGAAGACAGAAGTCGGACAACTCAGACAACTTCATGTTTTTCTAGCAGGCCTCGAAGTGAAAAACAGGGAGGGTCCACTAGTCCTAGGGTCCACTAGTCCTAGGGTCCACTGGTCCTAGGGTCTGCTAGTCCTAGGGTCCACTGGTCCTAGGGTCTGCTAGTCCTAGGGTCCACTAGTCCTAGGGTCCACTGGTCCTAGGGTCCACTAGTCCTAGGGTCCACTAGTCCTAGGGTCCACTGGTCCTAGGGTCTGCTAGTCCTAGGGTTCACTGGTCTAGGTCCACTGGTCCTAGGGTTCACTGGTCCTAGCTTCTTTATAGTATTGATGGTGTATATTACAGCCCCAAACTGATTTAATGTTCACAAATACATGTAATACTTTCAAATCACTAACAAACCAGATCCAGTTTGTTCAATTACAACATATGATTCTGTCGACATACACCATTAATCACCTTTAATTATACTGTTGTCTATAATCTGTTGACTTCAAAATCAGAAAAAATGGCAATTGTCCATAATTAAATGTTTTTATTTTTTAATTGTCACACTTTTGTAACCTTACTTAACCTATCTTTAGTGCAACATATAGCCTACCTATAAATGTGGAAAACAACTTCAAAATGCTCTCCTTAATACTGGGACTAATGGACCATAGGACTATTGGACCCTAGGACCCGTGAAAAATGGATTTTAAGTGTGTGTTTGTGCAAACCTACATCGAGTGCCGGTGTGGAGAGGAGGACGTGAATGGACTGTGTGACATCAGCAGCATGGAGGCTGTTATGATATGCTACGTTTCCATGGTAATGGTCCCTCCAGCGTCATCACGTAGGTGACGAAGGTGTCAACTGGAATGCGGAACGTCTTTCAACAGCTCTCGTTCCTGAAGGGAAGAAACAATTCAGACGGAGTGTAAAACCTGTGAGATGTGGAGGCGTGTCTTTCTGCTTACCTGGAAGATGGCGTACATGATGCAGCTGAGGGGTCTGTTGTTGGAGAGCTCTGCTACTCTGAAGATGTTAAAACTCCATTTGTCCATGTCCTCCAGCTCCTTGTTAGAAACACCACAGCTTTGGTTGATGCTTTGGTTGATGTTACAGTGATTAAACATTAGAACTTGAATACAAATGATTTCATCAAAGGTATTTACAACAAGAATTAGTCCTTCTTAGTGCTGTGTGATGAACCTTCAGCAGTCACGTATTGCTGATGAATTCATAGCCGAGCACAAATCAAGTGCTGGTTAACTTGATGGAAAAGAAAAAAATCTTTCAGACAGAAACCTTTGCCAGTTCGTCCTCGTGGTCTGTGTTGACCCCGAAGCGAGGCACCGACGTGCTGGAGAGGCTGGAGCTGTGGGACAGCTTCCTCACGCCGCTGATGTGGCTCATAGGTTTGTCTTTCAGAGTTGGAGATGGAATCTCCACATCGTTCTGTTTGTCTGAGTTCGGAACGAGAAACACAAAGTGAATCCTTTGTTTTCTGAGACTGTTTGTGGACAGGGAGCGGATTCTGCTGGTACTTACCCAGGAAGGTGCTGGAGATGTACTCAGAAACCTGATTTCCAGAGCGGCTCATCTCTGACAGGTGGGACAGCTCCCGGTTCAGCATCCTCTTAAACTGTGGCATGAGAGCAAAAGAATATTGTGTTCAGTTAAAACCTCGTTAAGATGTTTGGCACCACTTTCTGGAAAGGTTTGGAGATAAAAGGCCATTTGAAATCGGTGTAAAATTTTGAGGAAAAGAAGGGTCAACATTAGACTTTTTTAAAAAGAGGGTGAATAAGAGCCTGTTTAAAAAACTGGGGGACAAAATACTGAGGAACACAGCCAGAAATCAGTGATCTGTTGATTTACTGATAAAACACACGGCCAGTGGTGAGGACATCTTTAGGAACAATGAGGTGGGGATGAAATGAAGAGGACAGGAAGGAGGCTTCATTCACTGATGAGTTCTATCAGTGATATTGGTGTGAAACTGTCCAGTACTGATGCACTATAAACCCGAACAAGTTAGAAGAACTCAAAAAAACTCACACTACTTAATTTTTTTAATTAATTTGAACATTCAGCATTACAGTGTGGACAGGTGAGACACGGGACGGGAGAAGGAAGAGAGGGCTTGATGTTTACCCTGATAGCATGGATTTTACTGATTTAAAAAAAGGTAAAAAGTTCTCCTCAGTCTTCGTTAGACTGAATGGTTGCAGCAGGAGATGCAGGTGTAACAATATCTCTAATTATGTCAAACAAAATTTTTGGATTCTGTCGAGTGTTAAAAACAAACAGCCCTCACATCTTTCAGCATATTATTAAAATAAATTAACAGCACTTTTAAATGAAGGAGGTGGACCTGGAGCTTTGTAGATTAACTAAAATATTAACATCTCAAATAAAAATCTCATTGAGATGAAAAGCAGCAGAAAGTGCATCTGCAGAAAGATGATTAAAAATGTGAGAGCAGATCACATGTGGAGCAGACAGACAATCCAGATGAAGAGACAAATTAAAAAGAACACAAACATGATCAGAAATAAAAATGTCCTCAGAATATATAGAGTCAATATTTAGATCAAGAGTAAAAACAAGATCTAAAACATGTCCTTTGTTATGTGTGGGGACAGACACGTGTTGGATCAGATTAAACGAGTCCATCAACCTGATGAATTTAGCAGAAGATTTATCTGAAGCATCATCAGCGTGGAAATTAAAATCACCAACAATTAAAAGTCTCAACAGCTTCAGAGTGGCAGATAAAAAGAAGGAGGTCCGTGGACCAGGTGGATGATATGTTAAAACACAATGAAAGCATTGATTCTTCCAGCTTTAAGATCTGAGATTCAAATGATGAGAAAGTCTTACTCATGGAACTGCTCTTACAAACCACAGCACGTCCTAAAGAACATGGTGAGCTGAACTATCTGTCATTTTTGGGACAGAGTTCCATTAACTTTTGCCAAGTTTCAGGCAGAAACAAAATGTCCAGGAGCGCGCATTTATCAGCGCCATCCTAAAAGGAGCTGGAGGCCAGGTTCTTCACACAGATGATCCACTGTGTCTGTAGGGTTCACATGCTGGCAGAGGGAACCATCACAGCCATGGGAAGTCAGGAAACACCTGACGGTGACCGCAAGACCTCCCGTGATGATCCAGCAAGAGAAACGGGCCGTAGGTGCATACGTCTGCAGACAGCAGGTTCATCAATAGGGAACAGCGATGTTTTCCCCACAACTCCACATTTCCAGAGTAGCCTCAGCCTCACCTGGACTCCAGCTCTTCTCCCACTCCTCCATCTGCGTCCACAGGAGCTCCTGTAGCACTTATTGGCGCTAGCATTGCCGGCTAACAGTGAAAAGGAAGCCACCAAGAGGGCACATCACCAAAAGATGAGAAATGAGCACCGTGATTCTCCATAGTGCTCCGATATTTAGCAGAGCCTGACAGTTGTAACACCCAGCGAGCAGCAAGACCATCAACAGGTACACGACAGCAGCGACGGCGAGTCCCAAACACAGGCTGCGCCATCTTGTAAACAGACAAACCTACAATCGATCTATCTGGAGTAAGCAGGTATAGAAAATGTATGGATGGATAATACACACAGATCACTCAGAATGTTTCCTCTTTAAATGTCTTTCCATGTGTTAAACTAAAGATGCAGACTTTAACCGAAGCAGGGATCCTCTCTGTCCTGACGTTTTCACCTGCTCGGTGGTGACAAGAAGCGGTTCACTCGGAGTGTTTTTAGATTGCCCCACATAATAACATTACATATCAAGTTAGCCCGTGATGGTATTTGCATTTTAAATCAATATTGTAACAGTTAATTCTGTTTTTGTCCTGAGTGAAAAGATGACCCTCAAAACATCTATAAATGAGCCAAGGTTGAAGAAGCCGGAGTTTCCCTTTAACTGATCCTCACCAGCTTTGCGAAAGTGGAAGTCTCAACCGTTTTTCCTGCTCAAGTACAAATTAAATAATGAGCAAAAACACACACACCTGGCTGCAAAACAATGCAGCAGACATTTGTCTAATTACTTCTGGTCCCTTTAAAAGTGGAGGAACCAGACACAAAGTGCTGTACCTCCAACACCGTTCTCTCAGTGTGAAATTAAAGCTGACTATGGCCTCAATCATTATTAGCATTCAGCTCAAACGAGCTGTGATGTCTACATTAACATTATCAGATAATAGTAGTAGTAGTAGTAATAATAATAATAATAATAATAATAATAATAATTAGAAGCACTCAGAGAGCGTAAACCTCCGCCAAGGTCATGGGGTCACTGACGCCATAACATCTACACGCCATGGAATCACTGAACCTAAAAAAGTCTAACAATGATGTTTGCTAGTAAAAAAGTTTCATCTGCTGTGACTGGATAGTATGTATCCTTAGGGCTTGGCATCACAGTTTATTGCAACTTGCACCTTTCTCAGAAGCTACTGTCATCTGAGCACTGATATTGATACTGCATGTGCTTATAGAGAAAAACAAATAAGAGACTAAATTCAATTTATTATTCAACTAAACTGCAAATATATGAATTTTTTAACATTTCTGAAACACTAAATAAATAACAGTAAATTCTGAAATAGAACTATTTTTTAAGTGTTGCATGTGCTACATAATGAAGTGCACCTTCTATATATTCAGTGAAGTGCACCGAAGCAGAATATATGCGACAGTAAGGTGCTGATGTCAGCCTCTGGGTTTTCTGGATCCTAGGCATGATTCATCATCACCTGGGAGTGGGTTTTGCACCTTGTGAACTTTGTTCACTGATGTGCACTGAACCAGAACGTAACCACTGCTGAGTATACTGCTGACTCATCAATTTGCTTTGCTAAGTGAAGTAATCTGGATAGTGATATTCATTGCCACTAAAATATAATAATGCCAAACGATAGTCCTTCATCTAATATAATTCATTGTGCTCCCAGCCCTGTATAGTTTGTCATGAGGGATTTCCTCTTTGCAGTGTGTGTATTTGACATCGTTACTAACAAGGCCATAGGTCACTGACCCTAAAGAGATTCCCTCCTTTGCACAGTGATCTATTCAACAATTCAGTGTTACAACCAAAACTAAGATACATACCTTTTCTTTCCTTTATATTTGATATCCCTTGACCATGAAAACATACCACTAGAACTTGGAATCACTTTTATGTCTTTATTAGTTCAAATGTTATTGTATAAAATGATTTTTCGGTAATGGCGGTTTTCTTCTATGACACCTTACTGAATCTGTACAGATTCAGCTACAATTTGGTGTTAGTTGTGCATCTCTAGCTTCATTTGTCACCTCACACTGACACATTTTCTATTTTCCCTATATTTTTGCATATTCTGGATCACCAGATCCAGAATCCGGATCCGATCATCACCAAACTTTGTTGTTTGATAGAACATTTGACTATGTTACACCCTAATTTTTTTCAAGCCTTTCTGCCTTGTTTTTGTGGAGTTAGAAACTAAATGTCAAAATTCCCCCTATCCCGCAATGGTGAAGAATCCTTTAAAAAATTCCTGGATCCGGATCGTGATCCGGATCACCACTAAATTTTAATCACCTTGTTCCTCTTGTCATTTCCCAACCACTCCACAAAATTTCATCAAAATCCATTCAAAACGGTTTGAGTTATCCTGCGGACAGACAGACAAACAAACAAACAAACTTGACCGAAAACATAACCTCCTTGGCGGAGGTAATAATAATCCCTGCTGTGCTGGTCATGCTTCTTCAGTGATGTTTGCGTACCTTGTTGGAAGCCATTTCACTGACAGATCGGTGCGTCTGAATGGTCTCCAACTGGTCCAGGCACCAGTCCAGCTCCTCCAGTGTGTCCAGAGCAAGCTGCTGGTACTGCTGGTCGACAGCGTCACCCTGGGACTGATGCCACACTCCACCAGCGGAGACCTCCTGTGCACACACCGCTGAGTTACGTTGTATAAGTGGAGCTACATCTGCCTGATATAATCCACACTGAACATTTACAGAGTTGATACTGACTTGACTATTGGTGTGGAGACGTTGGCGAGG
This sequence comes from Thalassophryne amazonica, assembly GCF_902500255.1. Classification (NCBI taxonomy): domain Eukaryota; kingdom Metazoa; phylum Chordata; class Actinopteri; order Batrachoidiformes; family Batrachoididae; genus Thalassophryne; species Thalassophryne amazonica. The sequence goes on from NC_047117.1 coordinate 11,759,240, forward strand.
ATAGTGAAGTTGCTCCGTACTGACCGCAGACTGGCCAGGACCTACGTCATCACAGACAGAGTGTTGATAAGAATGTGTGTGAACAACATAAAGTTGCAGAATTAAAGTTTTAGTAGATGCTGCTGTAGTAGTTTCCAAAGAACTGCTTGAGCTTGTTTCAGTGTTGTAGCATTTCAAGCTTCAGTGTTCAACCAGATTTGAAGTGAAGTGCTTACTTGACTGAGAGCTCAGCTCTCAGTCAAGTCAATAACATGATTGAATTCCTCACACATAGTGACCTATGGTGTTACCTAGGGACCAGTTCTCAGTCCACTTACAGTGAGGAAACTAAGTATTTGACACACCCTGCGATTTTGCAAGTTCTCCCACTTAGGAAAATCATGGAGGGGTTGAGAAATTTTCATCTTTGGTGCATGTCCACTGTGAGAGGACATAATCTAAAAAAAAAAAAAAATCCGGAATCACAATGTATGATTTTTTAATAATTTATTTATATGTTACTGCTGTAAGTATTTGAAAATAAGTATAATAATAAGTATTTGAAACACCTGTGAAAATCAATGTTAATATTTTGTACAGTAGCTTGTTTGCAATTACAGAGGTCAAACGTTCCTGTAGTTTTTCACCAGGTTTACACACACTGCAGCAGGGATTTTGGTCCACTTCTCCACACAGATCTTCTCTAGATCTTTCAGGTTTGGAGTTTCAGCTCCCTCCAAAGATTTTCTATTGAGTTCAGGTCTGGAGATGGCCAGGACCACTCCAGGACCTTGAAATGCTTCTTACGGAGCCCCTCCTTAGTTGCCCTGGCTGTGTGTTTGGGGTCATTGTCATGCTGGAAGACCCAGCCATGACCCATCTTCAATGCTCTTACTGAGGGAAGGAGGTTGTTTGCCAAATCTCGCAATACATGACCCATCTCCCTTCAATATGGTGCAGTCGTCCTGTCCCCTTTGCAGAAGAGCACCCCCAGAGTATGATGTTTCCAACCCCATGCTTCACAGTTGGGATGGTTTTCTTGGGGTTGTTCTCATCCTCTAGACATGGTAAGTGGAGTTGATTCCAAAAAGCTCTATTTTGGTCCTATCTGGACTACATGACCTTCTCCCGTGCCTCCTCTGGATCATCCAGATGGTCAACTGGTGAACTTCAAACGGGCCTGGACATGTGCTGGCTTGAGGCAGGGGGGACCTTGCTGCCCTGCAGGATTTAAACCATGACAGCATCATGTGTTACTAATGTAATCTTTGTGACTGTGGTCCCAGCTCTCTCAGGTCATTGACCCAGGTCCTCCTGTGTAGTTCTGAGCTTTCTCAGGAATCATCCTTACCCCAACAAAGTGAGATCCTGCATGGAATCCCAGACCGAGGGAGATTGACAGTCATCTGAGTTTCTTCCACTTTCCAATAAATAATCATAACAGTTGGTGTCTTCTACCAAGCTGCTTGCCTGTTGTCCTGTAGTCCATCCCAGCCTTGTGCAGGTCTACAGTTTTGCCCTGGTGTCTTTAGACAGCTCTTTGGTCTTGGCTATGGTGGACAGATTGGAGTGTGAGTGATTGAGTGTGTGAACAGGTGTCTTTTATACAGGTAACAAGTTCAAACAGGTGCAATTAATACAGGTAAAGAGGAGCAGAATAAGAGGGCTTCTTAAAAAAAATTAACAGGTCTGTGTGAGCCAGAATTCTTGCTGGTTGGTAGGTGTTCAAATACTTATTTGCAGCAGTAACATACAAATAAATTATTAAAAATCATACGTTGTGATTTCTGGATATTTTTTTTTTTTTTTTTTTTTTTTTAGATTATGTCTCTCACAATAAACATGCACCTAAGATGAAAATTTCGGACCCCCCCATGATTTTCTAAAGTGGGAGAACTTGCAAAACCGCAGGGTGTTCAAATACTTATTTTCTTCACTGTATATTCTGTTATTCCTACAACTCCTCTTGGTCAGATTATATATAAACAGAGGACTAATTATCAATGTTATGCTGATGATATGCAGGTGTAATGCCTATTTCTAAACGGAGGATTGCCAGCTGCACTGAAAAGCTTGATGCCATATTATTAATTTATTTATTATTATTTTTTGTCACTTCTGACTTCAGAGAAGATTTATTGGCCCTATTATACACAAATGTCTGTAATGATCATTTACCACTCTCTCTGAGTGATTTTACAATTCAACATAGTGAGAGTTAAAAATGTTGGTGTGATTTTTACCCTTTCTATATCTGTGGCTGTTGTTTTTTAAATTTGCACTTAATTCTTTTGTCATTTTATGTGTGTGCTTTAATGTTTTTGGTATTGTAAGCAATTGAAAATTTTACATGTGAAAATGTTATTATAAACATATAATATATATTATATATGTAATATATATAAATATAAAAAACAATCAAATAAAACCTAGAAAATTGCCAGAGCAGTTACTTCCATACATTGAAGTAACGTGAAATATTTCCATTTATGACGTAGCAGGAAATGCGTAACACCAAAGACTTGTCCAGTTTTCCCAACAAAACATCTCACCCTGTTTTATTTAATATTTTGAAACAACTTGTAAGAAAGTTTAAAATGCATATACTGTAAATTCTCATCTCATACTTATGTTACCTTATACAGGGTCATAACCCCCACACTGGAAACCATTTATAAAGATAAGTGATTATGTTTTTATTTAAAACTCACTTGAGCGAATGGTGTGACGATAAAGTCCTCTGCTGTGTGCCTGGGAGGAAAGAAAGAAGTTTGGTAAAGAAAGAGTGCAATGAAGTGACAGCAAACCTTCATGCAAAAATTTTTAGGGGGCCACAGCTCACCCTTCACTGGCGAGGGAGGAGTTGCGTGAACCGTTTTGGGCGACATGTCATAGTCAGAGTCAGAGCGGTACAAGAAGGACTCTCGTCTCTGACCCTGAAAGGAGGTGTGCAGGGTGAGACCTGGACTCTGCGAGCCCAGAGGGGAGTGGCCTGGGGACACGCCGTTTTCCGCTTCATAACTGAACATAAGAGGAAAAGATCAGAATGTTGACGACAGCTTTCTGAAAATGAAACTAGTGGCTTGGTCACCTGTCAGAATCAGCTTGTGTGATGGAGATGCGGGGTGGGATACGGAGGGGTAGAGTGGTGGGACGCGACACGTTGCTCAGGACCTCTGGCGAGCGGGTACGGTCTCGAGGGCGGAGCCAGCAGGGTACCTATAGGTCAGAGAGCAGCATTAATCATGAGGGGGCCCACAACATTTCCTTGTGTATATCCGTACAAACTTCTCCATATTCAACTCTGAAATTCTGGGTTATGAGAGATACACGCTGAGGACCAGTGAACCACCAATTTTGGGCCATGTTTGCATCTTTTAACATGTAGAGTGACCATAACATAAAGACAATCCCAAGCAAGTTGCTTGTGAAGCCTTGTTGCCAATCGCATTGATGCTTGTCTTTTAAAATATAACCACTTTTTGTGTCTGAACATCTCTTGCCATGTCTGTGCCGCGTTGATGTTCCTCTGAATCTCTCGTTCTGTCCAATTTTGTAACTTTAAACAGCATTTTTATTTCGACACATCAAGTGTCTGCTACTGCACTCCGTTCCATGCCCATGTCTCAGCCCCATACATCATTGCTGGTCTTACAAACATTACCTTACCCCAAACCTTAATTCTTCAGTCCACCAACAGTCCCAATACCGTTGCTCAGTTTTTTCATCTGGACTGCAGTCTGTAGGTTCTGCACCCAATTATCCAGGCTATACTTTATTCACCTCTTTTCAACTCCTCTCTCTCTGTGAGATAACTTCTGAATCCTGATCCTCATTAACTCTGAAACAGCAGGTCTTCTTCCTATTAATCTTCAACACTCTGTTTTCCAAAGTTCTTCTTCCTTGAGTGTCTTTCTCTTTTATTCATTCCGTTCTGGTGCTGAATGACACATAATATCATCTGCATAAAGCATGTACTCAGGCACTGATCTTTAATCTTAAAAGTCAACATGTAAATGACATTCCAACAGGTGCAACTGCTCTTTACCTTTAAAATCAAATGGTTTTTGGATGAACTTTCTCATAGTTTAGCAAAAACATTTCACCATCTCAGTGATTCCTTAACTGTTATTCCCTATTTGTTGTCTTGTGGAATTTTGCAGGCCTGCAAATGTACAAAGTAACTGAGTTTTTATTTGTGTAAAGTACCCTGTGGGCATGTATACAGTAAATTTTACTGAGTAAATATTGTCCCAGTCTAAATAGAGTAAAATACACGCTATTATAGAGTGAAATCAGCTCTACCGTATTGTCAAATCAAGTGTTTCTACTCCAATAAGAGTTGCTTTTACACTGTGATAGAGTATATTTAACTCTATTTGGACTGAGACCAAATGTTATCCCAGAAGAGTAAATTTTACTCTGCAAAATTTACTGTGTACTGCATATATATAGTAGTGTGCAGGATGAAGTTTCCATTTTATTAAATGCAATCTCTTATTTCATTAGTGTGTGAGCAGAATGCAGATCCACCTTGGATTTGCTGTGGCGACCCCAAGTGCAAACAAGGGAGCAGCCGAAGGGACTTACTAGTGTGTGAGCAGAAAGCCTCATTTGAAGATTTAATCCCTTCACCTTCGCTCAAAATAACAACAGAAATAAATCAAAGGTTACAGAGATTATCATTTCAAATACATTCTAGAAAGTAGATCAAAGAAAAAAAATGCAGTGTACTATTTGTAAGTATGTTTTTTGGTTATTTTTAAATAAAATTATGTTTTTTATTTATTTATTTATTATTTATTTTTTTGGTGCCCGTTTTGCAGTTCTTGTGACGCTCTTGCGACTTTGGGCTGGGTGTCTGACCTGACCTGAATTTGAATTGTTTTATACCTGCAGACCAGACGAGAGCCTTCTGCTCCTCCCTCTACGCAGCTCGGACCCCAGTGTGGCCCCGGACGTGTACGATCGGCTGCAGCAAGAAGACTCCGCCTTCTCCACAGCGCCGACTGTATCAGTGTCATTGCCCTGTGAGACAGAAAAGCCATGACACAGAGGAAAACGGATTCAAAACATAAAACACCGACTGAAACGCAAGGATGGAAACTAAAGAACCAGAGAGGCGGCTGTCATATTAGGCTCACCAAAATATTTTGATGCTTTGATGCACCCTCCTCAGATATACGAAGAGTGAGCAAATAAAAGTGGAAAGGAAAAAAGACCCTATGTGTGTGTGTGTGTGTGTAATCATGTGACTGTGCCGTGTTCGTGTCTGGGATGAGGCCTCTACAGACTGAGCTCTTTGAGGCTGATCTGCACTGCAGTACCGTAGCAACAAAACACAGGGGGAATGGTAGCAGTTGCTAGGCAACGGTGCAGTGTTGCCTCCATGCTGCGCTTGCTGTCATCCAGACCCATATGTGGAAGGATGCTCAGATCCGTACACACAGAAACATTAAAAGATAAATGAATTCATTAAAAAGAGCCATTTGAATAACAGATGTCCCGTTTAATTAAAAAAAGGTGTGATTGACAGTCGTTCCCTGTGTGTGTGTGTGTGTGTGTGTGTGTGTGTGTGTGTGTGTGTGTGTGTGTGCAGGATACAGGCGGTTCAACAACACAAGCTTTGGATGTGTGTAAGTTTGGTTTGTATGTCACACAGTCTGCTTAAGCCATGTGCACACACTCATATGTGTGTGTGTGTGTGTGTGTGTGTGTGTGTGTGTGTGTGCGCTGACCTGTACATGTGCGCTGATAACATCTTATTTTGTCCTTCTCACCTCTTCTCCAGTCACCGACAGCACGCTCCCGGCTCTTCTTCATTCTGATTGGCTCGTTCTGGCCCAGGGCGGAGCGTTCCAGAACCAGGCAGCAGAGCAGGTGGAGAGCCAGGACCGGAGGTCAGTGGTCACTGCAAGGTCAAACCGGGGTCAGACCAGGTCATAACCAGCCCCCATTGGAGCAGACTCTACCAATCACCTTGTGTTTGGCCACCTCAAGTGTCTGAAAGCTGTGACTGGAGTTCGAAATGCGGAAAACACCAAAGGCGCATTTATGCGCACCCCAAGGTTCCAAGTTCAAACCTCTGTTTTGATTAGTTGTTTTTTCATGTGAGTAGAAAGAAAGGAGGAAAGAATAAAAGAAGTAAAAATTACTCCATGTTAGTAAAATCTCACCATTTCAGTCAGCATTTCACCTTTGCTTGGCTTATCGAGGCAGCAGCTCAAACCACTCGTCCTTCATGGTGTCACAGTTACAATATCCAACCTAGATTTCACGTATCATCTCCCAGTATTAACCGTGATCCAACATGAATCCACAGTTTTCCATCAAAGCATAATTCCAAATGCTAAGTCCAGCGTGACTGAAGAATTCCCACCAAGTCTATCCTCAGTTTTCCATCATCTGATTGGTCAGGGAGGTCCAAATTGTGCATACGGCAAGGTGTTCTGTCATCTGCAACAATCCAGCTATCAAAAGCCCAAAACTGATTTGCCAGGATCCATCAGTATATCAACGTCAACGTTTGATTCCCTGCAAAAAGCAGAAAGCAAGAATTAGTACGACCAAGAATTTCCATTTGCTTTTAGAATTCACCACTGTGCAACGTCTACCTCGCTTCCATGTAGCGAAATCAAGAGCTCTTCTGTAAGCATGCAGAAGTTTCCGATCTATTCTATGTGAATAAAGGAACGTGTCAAACACATAATGTGTATGTGCCATAATGTGTGGTGCCAAGAAGCAATGAAATGCCTTATAACTTCGAACGAACACAGATAACACACTGAATGAAGTTTTTGTAACTGTTAGAATGGCCTAAGCAGTGGGTCGCCACTCTGAGTCTGGTCTGCTTGAGGTTTCTTCCTCAAATCATCAGAGGGGGTTTTTTCCTTACCACTGTCACCTGTGTGCTTGCTCTAGAGGTGATAAGGTTAGACCTTACTCGTGTTGAAGCGCCTTGAGGCAGCTTGGGGTGTGATTTGGGGCCATATAAATGAAATAAAATAAACTGAATTGAAATTGAATGTACTAAGGTGGGATGAGGATTCACAAAACTTTTAAAATTTAGAAAATTTACCAAAGGTGTAAAGATGGCATGAGGTCAAAACAATAAGAACCGGATGAAATTAACAAGTATATTGATATTTAAGTTAAATTATGGAGCAGCGGTGGTTAGTGCATTTGGTTTCAGTACGGAAGGTTCCCAGTTCAAACCCCACCCATGCATGTCACATTTCTCCATATAATGAAGAGTTATGTCAGGAAGGGCTTCCTGTGTAAAACCTGTGCCAAATCAACATGCAGATCCACCTTGGATCTTCTGTGGCGACCCCGAGTGCAAACAAGGGAGCAGCCGAAGGGTCTTACTTACATTGATATGCCAAGTTAGGTTTACATATACCACTGATTGCTCTCAGATGCTGACCTTCTCTGACTCAACCTCAGGGACAGACCTGGTTTGAATTTAGAAGAGCCATGCTTTACTCAAGGTCAGTTTTATACTGGCTGCTCCGGAACATGTTCTCCAGAAACCCCTATATTTGTGAAAGACAACAAGACCAGAAAGTTGTTCATAAAGAAGCTTTAAACACTGACGTCCCAGCTAATAAATCTTTTTGTATAAAACCTTGTTCGTTAGTTCTTATATATTATCACTGTATATTTTTCCATCCTGTAGAGATGGGTAGGCATGCACTAAGTCACCTTGCAGGTTTTTCACAATAAAAGCTCATGCATAAAAGCCCACACACATGCATAGACTAAATAATTAGAAATGGTTGCTGACTAACCATTGACTAGACAGAAGGCAGCTGTAATTGACATTTGGACGGTTGTGGTGACTTTGGGAGCTGTACTTTCACACTGTGGCCAATTCTGAACAGATACCGCAAACACCAAAGCTCGGGTGAGGTTACATAATTACTCTGAGCAGTTCAAACCTGACCTAATTCCAAAGGGTAGGACATATTCAGCATACCAACGTTTCTGATCAAGTTGGCACACAGATGGACAGTGAGTGGAGACGACTTGCCAGGGTCACCGAGAACACACCCACTAAACAATATGGAAACAGACTCAGACCAGACTGCAGAGGGAGGAAGATAAAATAAAATAACAGAAAGGTGACAAATGACACAGTGACATACATAAACACATGCACTGAAAATAAGAATGTTGAGTTCATTCATCGTGGATGGCTGCAGGCAGCATCTCTACCACTCATGGTGGGAAAAAAAGCATCTTTTAAAACCAAGGAGCAATGCATCAGTATGGAGCTGAAGCAGCATCAGGGCTTTTATGCTGAAAATGTCTACAAACAAAAACAATGTCTGTAAGGCAAAAAACCTACAACAACAGCAAAAGACAGACATAGCTGCAACATGCAAGGTTGTTAAAAAAAAAACTCCACTCACCTTGATCGCCTGAAGATCAATGGCAAGATGGGCTGGGCCTCATCTTCATGTCAGCATCTCCTCTGTCTCTCCGCAGACAGGCATTGTGTCACAACGAGGAGAAAAATAACATTTGGCACCTTCATGAATATCCGCGGTTTCACCAGCTTCCCTCCCTCTCTCCATCCCTCCCGTCTCTCCTCTCCCCTGCCCGAGTGGTCTCCCCCATCTTCCTCCCCGCCCTCCACCACCACCACATCCTCCATGGAGAAGCCCATCTCGTCTCTCTCCTCCTCCTCCTGCACAGATGCACATTAATCCCAAACACCAGCCTCCGATCCTCTTCTTTCCATCGGTACCCCCCACCTCCACTTCTTATTGGCAGCCGCACGCCGATGCTCTGCCTCCAATCGTCAAGCATCAATTCCGTCTCTACAGCAAAACCCACACAGAACAGATTTTTAATTGTGATGCCAGCACTCGTGTTGATGGATCATAATACGAACTCCCATCAACAGTCTTCTCTCTCATTCTTACCATACGCCCTCTCACGGTCACTCAAGGACACACAAAGTGCACTCATGCTGATACAGATTAACCGTGTTGGGGGGGTGCTGATACATTACATAAAACATCTTTATAATAGGAGCTACTGGTCATCAGAGATGGCAGATACAATATCTGTGTGAGGATTAAAATCACAGTAACCTTGTAACCACATGATGCCATGAACTGTCCAACAGTAAACACACAGTCCTGCATGAGCGAGTGATGCTGTTCTCTTATTGCACACTGTCACATTCTGCAGGCATGATCTCGATTTGATTTCTATCTGCAAAAGTGACTGCACAAAGAGGCTTTGCCTCAAAAATCCTGTACAGAACCACTAAATCAAACCCAACAATTAATTATGAGGGGGGGGGGGGGGGGGGGGGGGGGTGCGGAGGGAGACCCACAGCAATCCGGCAATTAATTATGTGAGACAGAGGAATGGAGAAAAGCATGAAATCAGCAGGAAGTCAATAAACTGTGCAAACCATCTGTCAATAAGTTTAAAACTGACATTCACAAGTAAAACAATGTAACAGTTTTGGTACGAGGAAAAGAAAAACTCCCCAAAATGGGAAGCCTTTAAGGTGTAGATCCTTTCATTCATTCATTTATTCATTCATTTTCTATACCCACTTACTCCAATCCAGGACCACAGGGGTGCTGGAGCCTATCCCAGCAGTCATAGGGGGTGAGGCAGGATTCACCCTGGACAAGGACGCCAGTCTATCGCAGGAGTCCCTTTCAATTTAACAAAAAGAAAAAAAAAGGATTTTCTTCAGACAGATCCATTATAATTTTGTTTCATAATCTAAAAAATAAATAAATAAAATTCATACTTTTATTTCACCAATATTATCAAGATTCACCCTTTCTGGATTCTTACCCATGAGGGTTGAAATACAAGATGTTATGATAAACTGGTGGGTCATTCGAGGGTCAAAGAGCACTGATTCGTTACAGATAGCTGAATTTAGCAATAAAGAGGCCAATATTAACCCTGATTTTAAATATTATAACCAACCCCTAACCCTAAATACACAAACACTGTATTTTCAACAAAATGGCACAAAATAATCAATATATAACGATATATATATATATATATATATATAGAACAATTAAGTTCTCAAATATGACTAACTATACATTGTTGGAAATTATATTTTATGAAAAATATTGCAGCATTTTCATCAAAAGTTTACTTTAAATATTTTACTAAAGTTTTCATTTTACTGAATTTGAATTTGTTAAAAAGAAATATTGTTAAAATACATCTACATGCTGCAAGTCATGTGGACTCGCTGATAACATCTTACATTGCTGAAACCATATTTGCTGAATTGATCAAAATCCCAAGGACATTTCATTTTCTTGTTTTCCACCAATGTTATTTCCTCTCTGTAGTTTATTCACGTCTCCTTGGGCTTTCCTCAACTCAGCTAATCTCTCCATCCATCCATCCTTCTTTCCTTCCTTCCTCCAGCTCTTCCAGTCATTCCCAGGCTTCCTCTAAAAGCCTCTTACATTCAACAAAGTTATTTTCCAAAGCTTCTCTACACTGAAAGTCAACCAATCTCTCCAGTTGTGCCTGTTGCGGCAGAAAAAGTAGTATACAACCCCTGGCAAAAATTATGGAATCACCGGCCTCGGAGGATGTTCATTCAGTTGTTAATTTGTAGAAAAAAAGCAGATCACAGACATGACACAAAACTAAAGTCATTTCAAATGGCAACTTTCTGGCTTTAAGAAACACTATAAGAAATCAAGAAAAAAAGATTGTGGCAGTCAGTAACGGTTACTTTTTAGACCAAGCAGAGGAAAAAAAATATGGAATCACTCAATTCTGAGGAAAAAAATTATGGAATAACCCTGTAAATTTTCATCCCCAAAACTAACACCTGCATCATATCAGATCTGCTCGTTAGTCTGCATCTAAAAAGGAGTGAACACACCTTGGAGAGCTGTTGCACCAAGTGGACTGACATGAATCATGGCTCCAACACGAGAGATGTCAATTGAAACAAAGGAGAGGATTATCAAACTCTTAAAAGAGAGTAAATCATCACACAATGTTGCAAAAGATGTTGGTTGTTCACAGTCAGCTGTGTCTAAACTCTGGACCAAATACAAACAACATGGGAAGGTTGTTAAAGGCAAACATACTGGTAGACCAAGGAAGACATCAAAGTGTCAAGACAGAAAACTTAAAGCAATATGTCTCAAAAAACAAAACAAATGAGGAACGAATGGGAGGAAACTGGAGTCAACGTCTGTGACCCGAACTGTAAGAACCGCCTAAAGGAAATGGGATTTACATACAGAAAAGCTAAACGAAAGCCATCATTAACACCTAAACAGAAAAACAAGGTTACAATGGGCTAAGGAAAAGCAATTGTGGACTGTGGATGACTGGATGAAAGTCATATTCAGTGATGAATCTCGAATCTGCATTGGGCAAGGTGATGATGCTGGAACTTTTGTTTGGTGCCTTTCCAATGAGATTTATAAAGATGACTGCCTGAAGAGAACATGTAAATTTCCACAGTCATTGATGATATGGGGCTGCATGTCAGGTAAAGGCACTGGGGAGATGGCTGTCATTACATCATCAATAAATGCACAAGTTTATGTTGATATTTTGGACAATTGAAAGGATGTTTGGGGATGATGAAATCATTTTTCAAGATGATAACGCATCTTTCCATAGAGCAAAAACTGCAAAAACATTCCTTGCAAAAAGACACATAGGGTCAATGTCATGGCATAGGGTCAATGTCAATGAGCAGATCTGATTTGATGCAGGTGTTAATTTGGGGGATGAAAATTTACAGGGTGATTCCATAATTTTTTCCTCAGAATTGAGTGATTCCATATTTTTTTCCTCTGCTTGGTCTAAAAAAGTAACCGTTACTGACTGCCACAATCTTTTTTCTTGATTTCTTATAGTGTTTCTTAAAGCCAGAAAGTTGCCATTTGAAATGACTTTAGTTTTGTGTCATGTCTGTGATCTGCTTTTTTTCTACAAAATTAAACAACTGAATGAACATCCTCCGAGGCCGGTGATTCCATAATTTTTGCCAGGGGTTGTATAAAGAAAACAAACTGAAGCTGAAGATATGAGATGTAATCATGGTTGAAGGGTGGATGAAAGCTGATGGTTATTAGGTCCCAAAGGCTGTTAGGTACGAACGGAAAATAATATATATGGTGTGCACATAATACGCAAATAATTACTGGTGATAGATTTTTTTATTACGTCCACCAAGGACATTATAAAATCATCGGCGTTTATTTATTAGTCTGTCTGTTAGCAAGATTATGTCAAAGTACTGCACGGATTTTGACAACAGATAGCTATTAGGCCTTGAAAGACTTGGAGGTGATGTATATCCGCATTCGGATTCTTAATCAAGTTTCACTTTATACTGTAGGCTATCAGGATTACGTCAAAACTGCTGCATGCACAGGCTGCATGGATTTTGATGAATTTACAAACTAGATACATATTATATGCATGAACAAATTATAACTAAATTATTGGGGAAAATGCATGCTTTTTATTGATTTTTACTTCATTCTGCCCTTTGGAGTATTCTCTACAAATACAGTTGTGCTCAAAGGTTTACATACCCTGGCAGAATTTTTGCTTTTTTGGCCATTTTTAAGAGAATATGAATGACAACACAAAAACTTTTTTTTTCACTCGTGGTTAGTGGTTGGGTGAAGCCATTTATTGTCAAACAATTGTGTTTCCTCTTTTTAAATGAAAATGACAAGAGAACTACCCAAATTACCCTGATCAAAAGTTTACATACCCCTGTTCTTAATACTGTGTATTGTCCCTTTAACATCGACAGCTTGGAGTCTTTTGTGGTAGTTTGTGGACGAGGCTCTCTGATGGTAAAACTGACACTGAATATGTCTTGGACTTTATTTACATTAATTACAAAGAAATACAAACAGTATCGCACTTTATGGTAAATCTGCATGGAGTAGACAGTTCTCAAAACTGAGTGACTGTGCAAGAAGGAGAAGAGTGAGGAAAGCCACCAAGACTACCCAGGAGAAGTTATTGGTTTATGTGGCTGTGATTGGAGAAATCGTGCACAGTGCAAGCTTTGCATTTTGCATCACTACTCTTAGGTTTATAGTGGAGTAGAGCAGAGAAGGATTTTCTTTCAACAAATCCAGGCTTGCATCTCAGATGTACCTTCTGGCAATTTGTAGCTAAACTTCTTAAGAAAATCCTCCTCTATACCACTTCATCATGAAGATGGATAACTGGTGATACAAAATGCAAAGCTTGCACTGTGCATAATTTCTCCAATCACAGCCACATAAGCCTATAAGTACTTCTGGGTTGTCTGGGTGTCTTGGTGGCTTTCCTCACTCTTCTACTTCTTGCACAGTCACTCAGTTTTTGAGAACTGTCTACTCCATGCAGATTTATCATAAAGTGCCATATTGTTTGTATTTCTTTGTAATTAATGTAAATAAAGTCCAAAACATATTCAGCGTCAGCTTTACCATCAGAGAGCCTCATCCACAACCACCACAAAAGACTCCAAGCTGTTGTTGATGTTAAAGGGGGCAATACAGTATTAAGAACAGGGGTATGTAAACTTTTGATCAGGGTCATTTGGGTAGTTCTCTTGTCATTTTGATTTAAAAAGAGGAAACAGTTGTTTGACAATAAATGGCTTCACCCAACCACTAACCATGAGTGAAAAAAAAGTTTTTGTGTTGTCATTCATATTCTCTTAAAAATAGCCCCCCCCCAAAAAAGCAAAAATTCTACCAGGGTATGTAAACCTTTGAGCACAACTGTATTTGTAGAGAATAATCCAAAGGGCATAATGATGTAAAAATAAAATAAAATAATAATGATAAGAATGATGCATGCATTTTCCCCCAATAATTTAGTTATAATTTGTTCATGCATTAATTTCATAAGAAAATGAGATGTATTTATAGACCAAAGAATGTTAGTCTAGTAAAAAAAAAAAAAAAGGGTCATGGGAATTCAGTGAATGCACGAATGATGAAATTAGTACTAATGATGTTGGTATTGCATGCATGGGTTCTATGAACTGTTGCAGAAACGTGAGAAAGTTGGCAAAAAGGAGACTGCATCAAAAATATAAAAGAAATCAGATTGCAGCAAAACGAGCTCGATGAACAGAAGATCCACCTGACAGTTCATTCGCCAGAGACAGCGATTCCATTCATTTCTTTGGATCACTGGCACCAAATATGAATGCAGAACATGTTGTTGAAAATGACATTGACAGACCAGAAAACAAAGACGATGATGATGCTGCTGCTGCTGGTGGTTGTGGTTCTGAACATGATGGAGATGAGTGAAATGCGACTGATCACCGTGAAACTGTATCATCTGATTCAGATGATAACATGGAACATGACAATTTGGCAGATGTCTTGGCTGCTTGTGCAGCTAAGTTTCAAGTGGAACAAAATGCTACCGACAGTCTGCTCAAACATTTGAGGCAGTCAGGGTATCTGGATCTGCCATCTTCAGCCGACACATTGAAGACCATGAGAAGGTGGTATCTGGTATGGAGTAGATCCCAACAACAACCAGCGCAACAAGGAACCAGATTAGCTTTTAGTGGCCATAAGAAGAAGTAACATATGCAGACGGGTCAATCTGAAGATCTTTTTACTTTGTCACAGATCACCCTCTTGGTGCAACCTTCTGGGAGCAACCCAAATGCACACGTCCGGGAGATGCTGAAAGCTGTTGGCAGGTGGCATTTGTGGGAGCAAATGAGCTGGAAGGGCAAAAAAGCATCAGAGTCGCCTTGAAACGGGTTCAGCGGACCGTGCAAAAGCTCGCCTACAGTCAAGCAAGCAAACAACTGGTATTAGGATGGTATTCAGTTACGACATAAATGTTTATCTTTCTTTGACTATCACAGATAATTTGTCATTCCTCAGCTTCTTCAGTGATGTTGCTGGTAGGAACAGATGTGAGGAGGAGTGAAACTCACTGGAATGCTTCACATGTGCAGTGACTCCCTGAACCTAATCTGTAGTGGAGTTTCCCGTAAAAACTTCAAATCGAAAAGCCTCACTGAGCTCTGAAGTTGATTAAAAGCCAATGGCAACATCGCCCACTCTCTGCGATTTCCTTCAGTTCTCTCTGGACTTTCTGGGGTTCTCTTGCCATTTTGTCCACATGGAAAACACTGACAGTTCCTTCAGAAGTCTGTGGATTAACCATTCATATAGCAGCATATTCTTAGAACAGGGGTGCCCAAATTCGGTCCTTGAGATCCACCTTCCTGACACTCTTTGTCTCCCTGCTCCAACAAAACCTGAATCCAATGTAGGACTCGTTAGCAGACTTTTAATGAGTTTTTCATTTGGATTCAGGTGTGTTGGAGCAGAGAGACAAATAAGAGTGTCAGGAAGGTAGATCTCGAAGACCGAACTTGGGCACCCCTGTCTTAGAATAACTTCTACTCAAAATAGGTCTGCACGAAAATCAGGTACAATAGTGAAAACAAGGGAGCAACCGAAGGAACTGACTTGTGTTATTGTGATACTACACACACACACACACACAAAAACAAATTGAAATTTGTTTGAACAGATGTTATATTCGTGTACAGAGTATAAAACTGTTCAATTTTATGATTATCATTTTTCATAACCAAACACAGATAAACAAAACTGACAAACACAAGGGGGCGCTGTTGCTGTATTAGTGCCTGTTACAGTAAAATCTGAAGTTGAACAGTAAGCAAAATATTTCTTTCATCATTTTAATAAACAGTGCATAATAATGACAAAGTCATAAACTAAATTCTTTTTTTTTTTTTTTACAACCCAGTCTCACGGATTGCTGTGATTCAGCAGCATGAAATATACATTAATCTATTGGTTCGTCATATTGTCATGAAAAGTGCAAAACTTTCATCATGGGAGCACAAATTTATTCTAATTCATTCTGTGATGGGTGCATATAATTAAAACTGCAGCGGGGGCGGGGGGTGGTGGTTATGGTTAAGGTTAGGGATAGGAGTAGGGTTAGTAATAGCGAGTTAAAAAAAAAACCCCGCCACGAAAATTTGAATCATTTCATGAGGAGAGGATGAAAAAAAATCGTGACACTGGACTGTTTTTTTTTATGTATTTACAAAAAAATAAATAAAAAAATAAAAAATCAGTATTTTCCAGTTCAGGGTCACATTTTAACTGTATGGTAACTATCATGATATTAAACCAAAGGGACCTACTATTAAACATTCTTCACAAATATTCTGCCTATGCATCTTTATTCTTGTCAACACCATGTATGTGACATAGATGTGATTTCCCAACCCACATCTTGCACACACGGTCCGAGGTCTGACTGCTACCTGATCTCTATGAGGTCAAACGCTGTCAGAACAGTTAAATCGATCAGATGTATCTCCTTTAAAATACTTGTCAATGTGAAAAGTCCAGATGAGAAAGAGGGAGTGACACCAACCACTTCAGCTGGTAATGTGAACTCAGCCTTGTTGAGGATGACTTCTGGCACAGGGTGAGACGTGAAACTATGCAGCAGCTTCTAATCCACATTTCTCCAGTGTATTTACAGTGTTAATGTTAATCACTTTCAACAAGCATTGGCATCGTGCTCCTTTCGAAAGCGCAACAGGTTGTAGAGTCCAGTTCGATTTTGTTTGTGATGGATGTAGAAAATGATGAAGAGGATGGAAATCACAGCTAGGCAAAAAATTACTGCCAGGAGGATGTAGAGGAATGTGAAATCCCCTGCAGAGGATCAGAAGGAACAGACAACAATCAACATATGTCTTGATTTTTCGTGTCACGTTAGAAGGGTCAGGTCTGGTAAAAATATAAACTCACTTTGGACATTTACGTTAAAGGTCACGCTGATGGACCCCAGCTTATTCTGGATGGAACACACGTGCTGCCCTGCATGTTCAAGAGCCGTGGATGCGACGGTCAAAACGCTGTCGTTGTAGCTGAGCAGGTAGCTTCCTCCTGGCGGGTGTTTCCAGGTGTAGGTGGGGCTGGGGTTTCCCACCGCGGAGCAGTTCAGTAGCAGCAGGGTTTCCCTCTTTGACAGAGATCTGATGGAGGTGTGACGGCTGCTGTAGCTGAGGTTTATCTGGGTGGGTTGATTTATGGAGGGTTATAAAAAAAAAACCCACAATCACAGTGACAGTTAAATGACTGTCACAGACACGTCTGCCCAGCTTGTATAAGAGCAAATAAAAATCATTAAAGAAAGACAGAAGTTTCAAGGTCAAAGTCCTGTTAGAAGTGGCTTTTCATAAGCTAAATGAGATGTAATCAAATGTCATAAGTGCTTATTTTGTTCATGCACTTAAATCAAAGTTTTTCGTGGTGGTTTTTTCTGTTTCTGAATTCTTTTTCAGCTAATTTTCATAGAACATTTCTTATCTCTCCTATGCACAATCTGTCATTGTTTTTTGGCACTTGGTTTCCAACTGATAACTGGAAGACAAACAAACAGGCATAAAATTGGAACCTCCATCCAATTTTGGTGGTGTAGGTAAATCCATAACAGAAAAAACTGTTGTAGAATTTCTGTGATGATGTGTGGATAAAAGGAGACAGGCAGCGCAAGGAGCACTGAGGATTCAGACATACGATGCAGAGAGATTAAAATTTAGGCGAAGCAGAAAACAGGTGCACCTGGAGAAGTTCCAAAAGGTACCGCATGTAACGGTACCCACAGAGCCTTCTGGCTTTGCACACTCAGAGAGAAATTGGAGAAACACGACGTGTTATGTCAACAAAAACAGCAGGCAAAGGATGGGCCTGATCTAGTATGATCTGCTTCTGCAGACATGAGGAAAACAGCGATTTTTACGCCACAAAAACGAGAGTGATTGAGGCACTTTTGATTGAGATATAATGTAAAATGCACACCAAATGGGCTATTCAATATTAAATTCAAATGTCCACAAAATCCACAATCCGGATCAGAACCAGGAACCTTCCGCACAGAAATCAAGTGCACTAACCACTTGGCCACCACCCCTGCCCTGGATTCCAGAAATGCAAAGTTGCGGCCCCAAAAAACAAAAAAAACAAAAAAAAAAACATACATAGAAATTTAATTTTAAAACCACTGGTGTATGGGCTAGGATGTTGATCTAGGGGCAGCATTGTGGGCTTAGTGGTTAGCACTGTTGCCTCACAGCAAGAAGGTCATGGGTTCGATTCCCACCTGGGTCCTTTCTGTTTGGAGCCTGCATGTTCTCCCTGCATCTCCGTGGGTTTCCGGCTTCCTCCCACATCCAAGGACATGCAGGTTAGGTGGAGTGGAAACTTTAAATTGTCCATAAGTGTGAATGTGTTTGTCTGTCTGTGTTCGGCCCTGTGACAGACTGGCATCATGTCCACGGCGTTTGTTCACTTTTTAAATTGGTAAAAGTTTACTGTAGAGCCCACGTCCACAAAGCTGCCTTAAAATGCTGTGCTTGTCGCAGAAACAGACACCTTTACATTTTAGAAACGCACTTTTAGGAGTGTGAGACACAACATGATGAAAATTAACTGGTTTGGACAACAGTGGATGAAAATGTGGTAAATAATTACATTTTGTGGTGGATTCAGAAAAGGTGGAATCGAGAAATACAACAATTAATAATAATAATAATAATAATAATAATAATAAAAGCAACTCTTTGTAAGGAGTCATTTTTTTTCTAATGAATGCATTTGGACCCAACCTGCAGATGTAGATCTTCACTAAAAGCCTCTTCAACAACTAAATTTCACACCAAACTTCATCAAATATTCTATAAAGTAATACACACAGTGAAGGCAATAATACTCAATATATAAATACAATGTATGGAAATTAAAAATCTAGAAATTTCATATTAGTTTACTAATAATAAAGTATTTTAAGACTGTATTCTGGTAAAAAATAAAAATAAAAAATGTATTTGTTCACACTCACAGTGGACGACAGCATTGATGATTTTTGATGACGCCACTGGAGGGTGCTGTGGCCCATCAGGCCCAAGCTGTAACTTGGCTTCACACCAGTACTGGACTCCATCATCCTCTTTGGTGGTATTGATGTTCAGTGTGAAGGTCTCGGTCACCGGTGTTTTCTGGTTGCGCTTTGGCTGTATTTGCTCTAATTCCTCGTGTCCTCTGTAGAACGTCACGGTGAGGTTATTAACGGGAGCCACGTTCGGCACTGTGCACTGCAGGGTGTACTGCTGACCCTCCAGCATCTCACCCGAGTGATTCACAAATCTGATGGACACATCGTCTGGAAGCTCTGAGAGGACAAAGGCCAAACACATTCAGGGCACACATTAAGAGAAAAAGCAAACAGTAGTTTGTTCCAAAAGCGAGGACACTTACGGTAAACGGTGACACGAAGTCGGCTGCAACACTGGTTCCCGTGAATATCTGTATAGTAGCACAGTGGAGATGGATTCCACTCTGTCATGTTCTCAACCACCCACTCGACTGTGGTGTCATTTTCTCTTAAACTTCCCAATGATTTCTCCAAACCCTTGTCACAAGTACCGTCACACACAGTACAAGTTACAGATGCCGAGGCACCGTACCGCACTACGAGTGTGGACGGGCTGAACGAGGGACTACCGAAGGAAATGCAGTGATCTGTCAAAAAAATCAAAAAATCAAAACATGTTACAAAGCCTATAGAAACACGTGTCAAGATTAACAATATAATAGCATCATATTAACAATGTAACATAAGAATATACTTTTCTATACTTTTATTTAAATATTTGTATATAGTAGTACCTTTATACTCTTTATATTCATTTTCGTAGCACCAAAGGACACGTGCAATTTTGTTCTATCCACTACACAATGACAATAAGGGGTTAATTGAATTTAACAATAATAATTAAAATAAATAAACAAATAAAATAAAAATTCCATAAAATAATAACAATAGTAATAATAAAACATTAAAAATATGTCATGATCTTCAACGTCATTACGATGGAAAAGACGGGAAAGACTGTATTCGATTCACTCACTCATTATTTCTTAGCAATAAACATAAAGAGACTCAGGTCGCTTTTGTATCTTAAATGCAAAGTAACAAGTGGGACATATTTGCTTTGTTTATGGAGTTGTCCAAAAATATCTAAATATTGGTCTTGTGTAACTAAGGAAATCACTACTATACTGAAGTTGAGAATTTGTAAGGATTCAGATCAGTTTCTACTAGGCCTACCATCTCCCAATAAATTGACGGATAAAAATAAGTCAAAATTATTAAGAAAACTTTTATTCTTGGCACGAAAATGTATTTTGTTTAACGGGATTAAGGCTAAGCCACCAACAGTAATTCAATGGTACATGACATTTTCAGAGTACTACCAATGGAAAGGCTAAGTGCAAAGTTAAGAGGTAGTTTTGACAGCTATTTCGACTTATGGCGCCCTCTACTGGAATACTTGCCCGGTGATCAAAGTGATACTTTGCAGAGGGGCACAGGCTTTTTGAAGTGGAGAACTTTAGGGTCTTCTAATTGAATAAGTTTGTCTATGTTTTAGGTAAATTGCATGTATTTTTTTTTCCCCGATTTAATCATTTATGAATCAGACTGCTCAGTGTTTATAGTTCAGTTTAGTTTTTTGTGGTGTGTGGTTCTGTTTTTAATATGTTAAAATTTCAATAAAATATGTTCATTTATATATAGATATATATTTGTATGTATGTATATGTCATTATTGTTTTCCAACATCAAACCAAAATACTTTACAAAACTGTACCACCTTACTAAAAAATATATTTGAAGGAAAAAAAACCCTACAAAACACAGCATAACTGCCAGGACAATTACTCACCTCCTTTAATATCCATATCTAAATCATCACTTTTAAGGCCAGTTGGTTGTAGAACCCATTAGATTACATATAAAAATTTTAAATCACATCTGCCAACTCCATGAAAATTTCACTGAAAACTGAGTGACTGAACTAAAACAGCCTATTGACAAAAACACCAACACAACCACGACGACTCCGAAACAGTTACACACTTCAGTGGCTGTGACTGGAGACTTTTCCTACAAAAAAATGTTATTTGGAAGCTTTCAAACAGGTCACACATTAAACCGGTGCTATAAAACATGGAATTTGGACTTTGCTGGAGGTGGTCTGGATTAAAGTCTGATGAGTCGGGCGCTGAGACTTTGAGTCTTGTTTTTAATCATTCATTCATTTTCTCCCAAGTCTCCTATCTGGGAGACTTTGACCAATATCTCTTGTGTACCAAAGTCCTTCTCTGTTAAACCACACAAGCAACCTGATGCTGATAAACCAACAGCACAGACTCACCAATCACAGACACGGAAACTTCTAAGGTTCTGTGCAAGAAACACCAGGGGTTTGTAATAAAACAGTCAAGGTGCACCTGTATGTAAACTTTTAGACTTTAATTCAAGGGGTTTGACAAAATTATCACATAAAAAAAAAAAAAAAAAAAGGAATTATAACCATATTTGTATGTAGTTCTTCTTCCTGGCTCCTTTCAACGTGAAGGAGCAGCAGTTCGACTCCCCACAGATGACTGAGCTTCTCACCTTATCTCTAAGGGAGACACCAGCCACCCTCCTCAGGAAGCCCATTTTGGCCGCTTGTACCCGCGATCTAGTTCTTTCGGTCATGACCCAACTCTCATGACCATCAGTGAGAGTAGGAAGGAGCTTTGCCTTTTGGCTCAGCTCCCTTTTCATCACACTGCCAGTCACACATCTGTGGCTGCCAGGGCATATTTTGAATCTTGCATCACCAGTTATTCAGCTTCATGATGAAGTGGTACAGAGACAGATTTTTTTTTTTAAAGAAACTTGAAAGGTCAGTTACAATTTGCCAGAAGGCAGATTGGAGATGAAAGCCTAGATCTGATCTCTTTTATTAAAAGAAAATTCTTCTTTGCTCCACCATGAAGCTGTGAGTGCTGATCCAAAACGCAAACTTGCACGATGCACACTTTCTTCAAATCACAGTCACAGAAGGCTATAACTTCTTCAGAGTCATCTGGGTGTCTTGGTGGCTTTCCTCACTTGTCTCCTTCTTGCACCGTCACTCAGTTTTTGAGAACTGTCTCCACACAGATTTACCATAGAGTGCCATACCGTTTGTATTTCTTCATAACTGATGTAAATAAATTCCTTGTCTTGGAAATGTTCATTATCCATCCCCTGACTGAAATTT
This sequence comes from Thalassophryne amazonica, assembly GCF_902500255.1. Classification (NCBI taxonomy): domain Eukaryota; kingdom Metazoa; phylum Chordata; class Actinopteri; order Batrachoidiformes; family Batrachoididae; genus Thalassophryne; species Thalassophryne amazonica. The sequence goes on from NC_047117.1 coordinate 11,781,393, forward strand.
TAATATAAAAAGTTTGAATATATATATTCTCAGCTACCTCATTATCAAGTTGTATTATTTTGGCAGTGGCTATCTGTACGTAGCTGTAAACATAACTCGTAACCATTACCATAACTCCTAACTCTAATATCACCATTACCATAATCCCCAACTATACCCATTACCATAACTCCCAACCATTACCATAACGCCTAACCCTAACAATAACCATGAACATAACTTTTAATCATTAACATAAATCCTAACCCTAACTATAACCATTACCATAACTCTTAATCATTATCATAACACCTAACCCTAACTATAACCATTACCATAACTCTTAATCATTATCATAACACCTAACCCTAACTATAACCATTACCTTAACTCCCGACCATTACCATAACTCCTAACCCTCAACTATAACCATTACCATAAATCCTAACCCCCAACTATAACCATTACCATAACTCCCAACCATTACCATAACTCCTAACCCTCAACTACCATTACCATAACTCCCAACCATTACCATAACTCCTAACCCCCAACTATAACCATTACCATAACTCCTAACCCCCAACTATAACCATTACCATAACTCCCAACCATTACCATAACTCCTAACCCCCAACTATAACCATTACCATAAATCCTAACCCCCAACTATATCCATTACCATAACTCCCAACCATTACCATAACTCCTAACCATAACCATTACCATAACTCTTAATCATTACCATAACTCCTAACCATAACCATTACCATAACTCCCAAACATTACCATAACAACCCTAACTATAACATTACCATAACACCTAACCCTAACTATAACCATTACCATAACTCTTAATCATTATCATAACACCTAACCCTAACTATAACCATTACATTAACTCCCGACCATTACCATAACTCCTAACCCTCAACTATAACCATTACCATAAATCCTAACCCCCAACTATAACCATTACCATAACTCCCAACCATTACCATAACTCCTAACCCTCAACTACCATTACCATAACTCCCAACCATTACCATAACTCCTAACCCCCAACTATAACCATTACCATAAATCCTAACCCCCAACTATAACCATTACTATAACTCCCAACCATTACCATAACTCCTAACCATAACCATTACCATAACTCCCAAACATTACCATAACAACCCTAACTATAACATTACCATAACTCCTAACCATAACCATTACCATAACTCCCAAACATTACCATAACAACCCTAACTATAACATTACCATAACTCCCAAACATTACCATAACAACCCTAACTATAACATTACCATAACTCCTAACCATAACCATTACCATAACAACCCTAACTATAACATTACCATAACTCCTAACCATAACCATTACCATAACTCCCAAACATTACCATAACTCCTAACCATAACCATTACCATAACTCTTAATCATTACCATAACTCCTAACCATAACCATTACCATAACTCCCAAACATTACCATAACTCCTAACCATAACCATTACCATAACTCTTAATCATTACCATAACTCCCAAACATTACCGTAACAACCGTAACTATAACATTACCATAACACCTAACCCTAACTATAACCATTACCATAACTCTTAATCATTATCATAACACCTAACCCTAACTATAACCATTACCTTAACTCCCGACCATTACCATAACTCCTAACCCTCAACTATAACCATTACCATAAATCCTAACCCCCAACTATAACCATTACCATAACTCCCAAACATTACCATAACAACCCTAACTATAACATTACCATAACACCTAACCCTAACTATAACCATTACCATAACTCTTAATCATTATCATAACACCTAACCCTAACTATAACCATTACCTTAACTCCCGACCATTACCATAACTCCTAACCCTCAACTATAACCATTACCATAAATCCTAACCCCCAACTATAACCATTACCATAAATCCTAACCCCCAACTATAACCATTACCATAACTCCCAACCATTACCATAACTCCTAACCCTCAACTACCATTACCATAACTCCCAACCATTACCATAACTCCCAACCATTACCATAACTCCTAACCCTCAACTACCATTACCATAACTCCCAACCATTACCATAACTCCCAACCATTACCATAACTCCTAACCCTCAACTACCATTACCATAACTCCCAACCATTACCATAACTCCTAACCCCCAACTATAACCATTACCATAACTCCTAACCCCCAACTATAACCATTACTATAAGTCCCAACCATTACCATAACTCCCAACCATTACCATAACTCCTAACCCTCAACTACCATTACCATAACTCCCAACCATTACCATAACTCCCAACCATTACCATAACTCCTAACCCTCAACTACCATTACCATAACTCCCAACCATTACCATAACTCCCAACCATTACCATAACTCCTAACCCTCAACTACCATTACCATAACTCCCAACCATTACCATAACTCCTAACCCCCAACTATAACCATTACCATAACTCCTAACCCTCAACTACCATTACCATAACTCCCAACCATTACCATAACTCCCAACCATTACCATAACTCCTAACCCTCAACTACCATTACCATAACTCCCAACCATTACCATAACTCCCAACCATTACCATAACTCCTAACCCTCAACTACCATTACCATAACTCCCAACCATTACCATAACTCCTAACCCCCAACTATAACCATTACCATAACTCCTAACCCCCAACTATAACCATTACTATAAGTCCCAACCATTACCATAACTCCCAACCATTACCATAACTCCTAACCCTCAACTACCATTACCATAACTCCCAACCATTACCATAACTCCCAACCATTACCATAACTCCTAACCCTCAACTACCATTACCATAACTCCCAACCATTACCATAACTCCTAACCCCCAACTATAACCATTACTATAAGTCCCAACCATTACCATAACTCCCAAACATTACCATAACAACCCTAACTATAACATTACCATAACTCCTACCCCCTAACTATAACCATAACAGGGCTGCGTTACGTATGAATAAAATTTCTAATTATTAATCCGGTTACGTACTGAAAGGCCACTTTTATTATATTTCTAACGGTGACGTCACAGCTGTTCATACGTTTATAAAGGACAAACCTCAGTGAACAAACAGAAAACGACCAACTTACCGCAGCCGGAGACAAGGAAGCTTCTGTGAGCAACCAGCAGCCAAGACAAAAACCAAAGTGTGGAAGACAAAACCATCATTATTCAGACTTCAGTTCGCTCCGACACGAACACGCGTTCACACGCTCGACGACTACAAATAAAACCGCAAGCCGAAAACGAAAATCATCTCACGACGATCCTCGTCATATCCTGTCATCATCTTTACCTCGATGTGAGCCTTTCTGTCCGAAGAATTCTCGGTAATTTCCACGAAGACCAGCACGTGCCTGAGACGACACCAGCACGTATGGAGTCTCATAACTGCCAAAAAGGAAGGAAAAAAAAAAAAAAGTGTATAATCCTTTCTCTCTTTTAAGGACATGCCTTCATGGTATGCCATTTTTTTCACACCTGCATTATTAAAACGGCAGCACGGTGGCTTAGTGGTTAGCACTGCTGCCTCACAACAAGAAGGTCATGAGTTTGATTCCCGCCTGTGGCCTTTCTGTGTGGAGTTTCTGTGGGTTCTCTGCTCCGGCTTCCTCCCACATCCAAAGACACACAGGTTAGGTGGGTTGGAAACGCCGGTGTGAATGTGGTTGTTTGTATGTGGCCCTGCAACAGACTGGCATCCTGTCCAGGGTGTACCCCGCCCCACGCCCTATGACTGCTGGGATAGGATCCAGCCCCCTGCAACCCTTAACTGGAGTAAGCAGTTGAAGATGAGTGAGAGTATTATTGAAACAAACAGTAGTTCTGTATCATCTCTGTTCTTTGTATCCGCCACAAAAACTCATTTTCTATTCCAACAGATGAATACTTTCATACCCAACAGATGCAGAGTTCCCCCTTCAGCTAAGACTACAATTTCCTGTCAAGTTTGTTCTGAAACGACAATAACAAAACCTCAAAGTGAAACAATAAAAGTACTCAGGATGAACCCTTCAGTGGTGGCTGCCTGCTCTAGAACATGTTCACCCAGTGAATGTGAAACAAAAAATATGGACATAATTAATTTTTTTAATTTTAAATATTTGTTGGATCAAATGGAAAACAGTGAAGCAACGGGTCGTCAACACGCCAATCGAACATCTCTTGAAAGGGAGATAAATGAGTAATACATGTAAAAAGTACTCGTATAACAGTTTTTATTTCATTTATAACATATTGTGCAGAGGTTTTCATTCATTCATTTTCTATGCACACATACTCCAGGGTGCTGGGGGGGGGCTATCCCAGCTGACCTAGGGCAAGAGGAGGGGCACCCTGGACAGGATGTCAGTGTGTCAGAGGACCACACATTGACAGATAGACTCACCCACAGGGAGAGTGCACAAACTCCACACAGAGACCACCGGGCGGGAAGCGATCCCATGACCTTGCTGAGAGGCAACAGCGCAAACTGCCCTGAATGTTCTCAGCATAAGAAAATTTTGACAATGTTATTTTGTTTTTAAATTAACTTTTACACAAAGAAGTCCAATTTTTTGTTTGCTTTGCTTTTTTGTCATAAAAAAATCTGATAAAGGCCCACACACAACACAACCATATAACTCTGTACTGACACACACTTTAAACTTCACACGTTTTTCTTTTTCTTCTTCTGTGCACCAGCATTAAAGTGACAGGTTTTGTGTGTGTGTGTGCGTGTTAACAAGCTGCCACAGTTCTCTACTAGAGTACGAGAGTGAAAGCAAACATTCCTGGACTTCCCGGACACCGTGGGGCTTCCTGTAAACCCCAACAGGAAAATCATGTTTAAAGAAGCACTCAGAACCCCACCCCGATTTATTTATCAGCAGTAGCATGTACAGTAGTGTTCAGAATAATAGTAGTGCTATGTGACTAAAAAGATTAATCCAGGTTTTGAGTATATTTCTTATTGTTACATGGGAAACAAGGTACCAGTAGATTCAGTAGATTCTCACAAATCCAACAAGACCAAGCATTCATGATATGCACACTCTTAAAGCTATGAAATTGGGCTATTAGTAAAAAAACAAAAAAGTAGAAAAGGGGGTGTTCACAATAACAGTAGCATCTGCTGTTGACGCTACAAACTCAAAACTATTATGTTCAAACTGCTTTTTTTTAGCAATCCTGTGAATCACTAAACTAGTATTTAGTTGTATAACCACAGTTTTTCATGATTTCTTCACATCTGCGAGGCATTAATTTTGTTGGTTTTGAGACTTTGCTTGTTTACTAGTGTGCTTGGGGTCATTGTCTTGTTGAAACACCCATTTCAAGGGCATGTCCTCTTCAGCATAAGGCAACATGACCTCTTCAAGTATTTTGACATATCCAAACTGATCCATGATACCTGGTATGCGATATATAGGCCCAACACCATAGTAGGAGAAACATGCCTATATCATGATGCTTGCACCACCATGCTTCACTGTCTTCACTGTGAACTGTGGCTTGAATTCAGAGTTTGGGGGTCGTCTCAGAAACTGTCTGCGGCCCTTGGACCCAAAAAGAACAATTTTACTCTCATCAGTCCACAAAGTATTCCTCCATTTCTCTTTAGGCCAGTTGATGTGTTCTTTGGCAAATTGTAACCTCTTCTGCACGTCTTTTATTTAACAGAGGGACTTTGCGGGGGATTCTTGCAAATAAATTAGCTTCACACAGGCGTCTTCTAACTGTCACAGCACTTACAGGTAACTCCAGACTGTCTTTGATCATCCTGGAGCTGATCAATGGGTGAGCCTTTGCCATTCTGGTTATTCTTCTATCCAATTTTATGGTTGTTTTCCATTTTCTTCCACACATCTGTTTTTTTTGTTTGTTTGTTTTTTGTCCATTTTACAGCATTGGAGACCATGTAGATGAACAGCCTATAATTTTTTGCACCTGCGTATATGTTTTCTCCTCTCCAATCAACTTTTTAATCAAACTACACTGTTCTTCTGAACAATGTCTTGAATGTCCCATTTCCCTCAGGCTTTCAAAGAGAAAAGCATGTTCAACAGGTGCTGGCTTCATCCTTAAATAGGGGACACCTGATTCACACCTGTTTGTTCCACAAAATTGACAAACTCACTAACTGAATGCCACACTACTATTATTGTGAACACCCCCTTTTCTACTTTTTTTTTTTTTTTTTTTTACTAATAGCCCAATTTCATAGCCTTAAAAGTGTGCATATCATGAATGCTTGGTCTTGTTGGATTTGTGAGAATCTACTGGTACCTTGTTTCCCATGTAACAATAAGAAATATACTCAAAACCTGGATTAATCTTTTTAGTCACATAGCACTACTATTATTCTGAATACTACTGTCCCTCCTCCAGTGCTAAATGAAAAGAAGTTTAATAAATTTTTTTATAACTGACAAGACCCTATTTTGCTCATAAAAAGTGAGAAGAGAGACAAATCTTCACACAAATGACAGTATTTGACACCCGCTGTCAGCTCTTTTTGCATCACTGACTTTCTTGGAAGCCGAATGTCACGACTCGTGGGCATTGATTTTATAATTTGCAGTTGAATCTGATGTTTTTTTTAAAAATGAATAGGAGGTAGTGACACCTTGGCACAAGTATCCACATTAATGACTGTTTTTATCATTTGGAAACCTTTTTGCAAAGTAATATTTGTGACTGGGAACATGTATCCACATTTTAAAGGGGTTATATTGTGTAAAAATACTTAAAGTCTTTATATTTTTTTTATATTTAATAAAGGTGCATTTCAGGTTAAACAACTTCAAAATCCAACAATTCTGTGTCAGCATGTAGAAATATCTCTACCATAAGCAACCTTTAGGGTGGAAATGGCTCATTTTAGTCTTCTGTGACATACATCACAGACATCCATATCTGGACTCCTGTTTAATCTGTCAGGTAGCAGCTCTTTTCCATTTAAAGCAACAGGCACAGAGCGCTCACACAGCCAGCTGTGGTGTGCAACACTCTGTCGTTCATTGGAGGTAACATCTATGCTAGTTGTTGAGTCCATACAGTTGTGAGTGCCAAACTGCTCACATCCTCAATGTTGGACAGGAAATTTCTCCAGTGCTGACATTCTCAAAGGTCATTTCCATTCTTACAGCTTCCCTTTTCAAATCAGTTTCAGTTCCTGATGTGCTCAAAACGTTAAGGCAGGTGGTGCTGATTGGTCTATTCTTGGAGGTGGGCTCCATGGTCCATCCCTCCTCCTCCTCCTTCAAAGGAGTTGGTCACCTCCTGAGGTGTAGACCTCAGTCTCAACACTCCTCCATCCAAATTTTTAACTCCTTTGGAGGACCAGAATGGAAAGTTGAAGTTAAAATAATCACTTGTGCAAAGTAAAGGCAAACAAAATACTGAAGAAACTGACGATGACCTACGACGGGACACAGGACAGAGAAAGAGGATGTTACGAGCAGGAAACCACTGTGAAACCACTTCACCCTAACGGCCAAATTTACACTCGCGTCATACAACACCTCCAGTGTTTCAACACGCTGAAGACACAGTTTAGTCATAATCAGCCTGTGTCAAGCTGCTCTAAGTTCATAGAAACCATTACATGTCAAAGTGAGAAAAGAAACTGCACGAGACACAATTTCTATGTGTTTACACCATCATAATTATATTAGTTAATATATAAAAAGATAAACCTATGTTAAAAAAAAATTCAATAATTTATTCTGGGAAGGAAGCGCTAACTGGAACAGCAGGTGTTCGTGTGTCTACATCAGCTGATGCCCATAATGTCACTTATTTGTGCTGGCTCCGCCCCCATGAGTCATTAGCACATGTTGTAGTTGTGTTACTCACTCTTCTGTAAAATAAAGGCGGGAACAATCACAAGGCCCTTCTCGCTTCATATAACATTATAATTAATATGCAGCTATGTTCAAGCTGTTTGGCGTTTAGTGTTGCAAATTTATGATTTTTTTTTTTGTAATGGCCCAAACTAAAACTCATCAAATGAAGGTTTAATTCCTCTGGTACCTAAACTGAACCACTATGCTGCACAATGAAAAGTCATGTTATAATTTAAAAGTTTATTAACGTAAAAATTATTGACATCAAAAACAATAAAACTACTTTAAACATTACATAGAAAAAAAGTGTCTGTTGATAGTAGATTTGTCAGATCCTGTTGAACTGGATTTTATCACTTTTGCAGAATTGGGGCCATTTTAAAGAAAGTGATTCAAGCAAAAACAAACAAACAAGTTCAAGTTTTTTTTAGTGATGAAGCTGTTGCAGTAAATTTATTTACAATTGCAGTACTACTTTTAAAAATGTTGTTTCACCAGAAGAAAATAACACACAGTGCAGGGTATGTGTGTGTGTGTTCTTTTCTGCACTTTGTAGACAACATGGAACAGGAGACGATATCACTCAGAATTCCTTTATCAGACAACACACACCTTTGGGATGCTCTTGTTAACACCGTGTGTTTGATGAATCTTAAAGTGATATTTTGCAAGAACTGCTGCCCCGTGGTAACGGAGTCTGTTAACGCCTGGCTAACAAACATCTGGATGCCTCGTTTATGTTTGTGTTAGGTTCGAATGTGTTTGTGTTCAGACTGAGCGAGGGTCGTGAAGGAATTCACACTGAGTGGTTCCAGTGACGTTCGTTGGGTAAGACCAAAGCGAGTCGCACGCAGCAGCTGATGGTGGGCTCGTAGAACACGGCATCTGGCTGCTCCATCATCGCTTCTGCCTCGCACCGTGGCAGACGCACAGAGCGGGAGAACAGTGAGGGTTTAGGACTTTTAACCAGTGTTTTCTTCTTCACACAGCCCAGTTCTATAAGAGCCTACACAGGACGGACAAAATGGAAAACCATATTTATAAAAAACAAAACAAAAACCACAAGAAATACAAATGTACACACACACACACACACGCACACACACACTATAACTTTCTGTATATCGGTTCCCATTTTTAAGGTGCAAGCAGTATATAAACAAACTTAATACTGGTGAATTTGTTATTTTTAACACTTGGGTGCAAATCCTTTAAGTTTGGAAACCACAGACTCTGTCAAATTTTTTCAGTTCCTGTTTCTTCTTGAGGGGTTTGCTCTTCAGATTTTACAGATCAGACAAGCTGATGTGTTTATAAAGTTGTAAACTCCCTGCCCTCATGGACTGGTTGTCTGCCTGAGTGGTCTCCATCCAGGACCTACCCCAAGGCCATTATGTGTTGTGGTGTGTGAGGACATTTGGCTCAGTGACTGCTCCCAGACCTTACCCCCAGGGGCAAAAATGGAATTTGTCCAGGGTTGGTTATTAAAAAAAGAATAATGATAATATAATAATGAATATATAAATATACATTCTTCTTATATTATATATAAATATAATAACAAATAATAATATTAAATAAATAATAAATGTTTATGAGTGTAAGTTCTTGTGGCGATGTTTCATTGAATTTAGAAAAGCAGCTATAAGTACTGCTTCACCTAATTTTAAGGAAAATGTCAAATGACAAAGAACTATTAAGGTGTAATATAGTAAGTCCCTTCGGCTGCTCCCTTGTTTACACTCGGGGTCGCCACAGCAAATCCAAGGTGGATCTGCATGTTGATTTGGCACAGGTGTAATATAAAACAAATAATTATTTTTTTTCATTCATGCGATGGAAAGAATATTTTCATGAGTTGAGCAATGGAACATTCTATCTACAATCTCGTGAGTCAGGTGTGTTGAATTTATGGCTACTGAGTGTACAAGTGCATCTGTGTTTACCTGCACAAGGTCTAGAATGACCACTGGCTGTAGCACGTCTCTGTAATGCTCCATCAGACTCCGCTGTGTGAGACCAGGAAGGGACATGATGTGGAAAAGAACACCCTCCAGCATGCCCTTACACACCTGCCGGTTCAGCATGCCGTCAACCATACGCCACGGGCGGCTGATGAAACTCAAACTTTCCCTGAGTGGGTTACAAATTGTAGAAATGAGAGGTGACTGTCAGCAAAAGGAAGATACATCAACAACAAACATTCACATAAGTCAGCCGCTCTCCATTGTACTTACTCATCATCAGGATCAGCTGGTGCTGCATGAGGCGGGCACACCTCCTTATCTCCATCATGCTCCACCTTGTCTTCTTTCACTCCCTGTTCACTCACTTCATGGTGTTTTTCCACAGTTTCTGATGTCTCCTGTGCCGCCACCTCCTTTCCTTCATTCCCAGGCGTCTGCCATCTTTCCAATACTTTGTCTCTACTCTCATCATTTCCTATGGATTCACTTGGAAATTCGTCCATTTCTTCTCTGTCTCCAGCCACTTTTTTTGCTGGTGGCTCCTCCAGGTCTGGTTGGACTCTCCGGAATCTCTTGCGCTGGAAGGGAATTTTGTGCAGATTCTTGACAACAGGACGTCCATCTGTGTTTAAGCATAACCTGGACCAGAGCCGGGGTTTACAGTCACAAGCCACGGGTCGGCGTGCTTCAAGAGCACCCAGCGCACGCCAACCCTCCGACGCGTAACACTTGACCATCTTCTTCTAAATCCTGGAGGATTACGACACACACAGAATTCATGTGATTTTCATTCAAGGTACAATATTTAGCAACAATATAAAGTCACACGGTCTGAAATTTCCAACTGAACCACTAAATTCTTGACATAATCGCTCTTTTGATTACCGTCAGGCTCATTTTACCAATTAGCCATAATGCCATCACTGACTGAAGTAAAAATCTAAAATGACAACTAAAACTATAAAATCCAAACTCTCTGATAAATTACCACACTTCAGTAAACGGTCACCTACAGCCGTATTCCCAGGAATGCAATAACTGACCCTGGGATCAAAAGGATTCCTGTTGTTCTGACCTGAGAAGAATATATTTCAAGAAAAGACTAAAGAAGACATCTTGACTCGATATATTAGTGACTGCCAAAGTATGGGCTGCAGCCCCTTGATGGGGCGTGAAGGTATTGCAGGTGGACCATGGCAGGGCAGTAAAAATAAATGAAAACAATGCCTTTGATTTTCAGTTTTGTAATAAAAATTTACAATTACCTAAAAAAAAAATGTTATCAGAACTAATAAAACAAAACCATGAAGTTTAAATTATGTGTTATTCTTCATTTATCTGGCCTACTTTAACATAACAAACACATGAAAATATTTTCCCTTCGTCTCATATGTCGATCAAAATTATGATTAAAAATTTCAGTGTAGCCTCAGATGATTTTTCAGGTTTCAAAGTGGACCTTGGAGCTTTTAAATTTGGGAATAGCTGCTCTATACTCTATGTGCATCTTACTTTGGCTAACCCAGACTGGTGCCAGGTAAAAATTACCACATACAACCATACATAAGAGTAACTGCCAAAAAGGCACAGCCTTTCAGAGGCTACAGAGTCTGTAATTATTATTATTTTAAATGGTCACACTGAACACTGTCAACATCGTCATAAATGTGGTGGTGTTGCTGTTGTTTTTATTTAAATTGCAATTACTGAGTTGTCAACACATTTATAAGTGTCTATGCTGCGATTAAGTAATGCTTACAATTGCATATTGTCTCAGACTTGATCATGTCAAATACTGTCAGACTTTACCCTTATGGAATGTCTTGGGGAAAATTATCTTGTGCTTTGGTGCTATATCAATAAAATGAATTAAAATTGAATTCAACTAACTGAAAGACCTTCAGTCGGACACTAAATTATTATAGGAACATCCCTATTTGACACTGTAAAGATGCTGAAACAGGGCAAAATAAAGGTGGTACATATGACCAGAGAGGATTACAAAACTATATAACACCTATCAGGTTCTAAGGAAATGTAAAAATGTAGTTATTTTTCCACTGCTTCATTTCACAGCCAACTCAAAAATTGTGACTGATGAGACTGATGAGAGTAAAATTGTTATTTTTGGGTCCAAGGGCCGTAGACAGTTTGTGAGACGACCCCCAAACTCTGAATTCAAGCCACAGTTCACAGTGAAGACAGTGAAGCATGGTGGTGCAAGCATCATGATATGGGCATGTTTCTCCTACTATGGTGTTGGGCCTATATATCGCATACCAGGTATCACGGATCAGTTTGGACATGTCAAAATACTTGAAGAGGTCATGTTGCCTTATGCTGAAGAGGACATGCCCTTGAAATGGGTGTTTCAACAAGACAATGACCCCAAGCACACTAGTAAACAAGCAAAATCTTGGTTCCAAACCAACAAAATTAATGCCTTGCAGATGTGAAGAAATCATGAAAAACTGTGGTTATACAACTAAATACTAGTTTAGTGATTCACAGGATTGCTAAAAAAGCAGTTTGAACATAATAGTTTTGAGTTTGTAGCGTCAACAGCAGATGCTACCATTATTGTGAACACCCCCTTTTCTACTTTTTTTTTTTTTTTTTTTTTACTAATAGTCCAATTTCATAGCCTTAAGAGTGTGCATATCATGAATGCTTGGTCTTGTTGGATTTGTGAGAATCTACTGAATCTACTGGTACCTTGTTTCCCATGTAACAATAAGAAATATACTCAAAACCTGGATTAATCTTTTTAGTCACATAGCACTACTATTATTCTGAACACTACTGTATCAACTCTCTGGTGACAGCAATTATGGCATGTTAAAATCACTTTACAAAATGCAAATGTTTTTTTTTTTTTTTTGGTTAATATTTTGTCTCATACCTGACACACGATGCAGAGAAGACACGCACATTCAAAAATCGTCAAAGGCGTGCTGGATCAAGAGAAATTATACCAAAAGTAGAAATAGAATGATCCACACCACCACAGCGCTCCGGGCATGAAAAACAGAAATACTGCCCTTCCTCAGACCGTCTGAGGAAGGACAGTATTCTATTTTTCATGTCTGACACATGACATCCATAAATATAAGAAAAATTCTTCAAAAACAAATAAATATAGCCCAGCGTTTACAGATGTCCACTGTTTACCTGCATGTACTGCCGCAGGCTCCGAGTGTGTCCAGGCTGCGGCTCCACCAGGCATCTGTGCACCTGGCAGAAGTCGGCCACATCCGCGCCTTTTTCGCCAGCCTCCTCTAAGCTACTCCTCAGCAGAGCACATGCTTCCACGTCCTCAGGCGAGTAGCCTCTTTGATCAAGGAGACGCTGCTCGCTCAGCTCCTCACTGCGTGCAGCGGAGGAGCGGCTGTGAATGGAGAACGTTAACAAGGACGGCACCACAGATGGACCACACTCCAACAGGGCCAGTGGTGAAAAATCTATGAATAAAAAAAAACAAACAGTCAAACAACGGCAGACAAGGTGAGAAAACAAATATGGCCATTATTTTATTTTTAAATGTCTTGGCTGCCGATACTCACCGTCCACACTGAACAAGTTGTGTGCACGTGTGCTGCGTAGCTGCAGCTTCATCATACAGGAATCTACCACAATGTTATCATTGGTGTTGAGGTCACGCATTTTTACTGGACAGGGAGAAGGAAAAAACAAACTGTATGAGTTGTAGCTCAGATGAACAGTATCACGCAGAATTATAAACTAAAGATCTGACTGAAGCTGGACTCCAAAGTGTAACTTTTGCATCAACAATCCAGCAAAGGCAGGAAAAGCTCCCGGATACCATTTAAAGACAAAACCTAAACTAATTTATTGAATAAACAGTTCAAACACTACCTATGCCGGGACAGCAGTATCCACGCATCATCAGGTACTTTGTGTGTGATGCTTGATGTGACTTCACTTCCATCCTCTTTCTCCCCTCACACTCCTCGCCGCCATCATCATCATCATCATCATCTTCCTCCAGCGCTGCCATACCACTAAGACACAAGTTAGCTTGACTTACATTTTCATAGAAATCCCCCCCCCCCAAAAAATAAATTTCAATTTCTCCTCTCGGACAAAAGTCTAAAAAACTGTCAGCTCTACACAATGTGGAAGAAGTGCTCTGCTCTTTCACCAAAGTAGTAATACCACACTGCAGAAATACTCTCTTACAAGTAAAAGACATGAATTGTTACAAAAGTACTGGCATCAAAATATACTTGATGTACCAAAACTAAAAGTGCAGACCAGCCCATTTGAGAACAATATATATTACTAGTTTATAATTATTGATGCGTTCATTCCTTTAATGTTGTAGCTGTTAAATGTGGAGCAGATTTTAATTTATTTTCAAAATTTTTTGTACTACTTTAAAGGTATACAGCCTTTCAAATTTTTGAAATTAAGTCATAAAAACAATTTTCAATGGCACCACTATAATTTTATTTTTATTTATTAGCCATTAAATAGGGGATTCATAATATGACATTGCCAATATGATCAAAATTCACATTGTCTGGAAAAAATTAATAAATAGTTCCCCTGAAGGGGAAAATTGCAAAATAACAGACAGATTTGAACTACTTACGGTAGTGACCCATACAGTATATGACAGCAACGCCATAGATCACATGGTGGCTTCCCCCGACTTGCGCGAGGGACGCTGGGAAGTATACGGTGACAGCCAATCAGAGTACACAAAGGCACAGGGATGTTATCTGGTTGTTCGTGTGAACAAATCCAAGATGGGGAAAATGCACAAAATAGCTGATTTTTGTGTAAATCTGATATGTTTCTCATATACAGTGGTCCCTCGCTATAACGTGGTTCACCTTTCACGGCCTCGCAGTTTCGCAGATTTTTTTTGTCCAATCTTGCATGCTTTTTTTTTTTTTTAAACAGCGCATTGTGTTCTGCGTCCTCATCAAGCAGGCCGGTCGCGGCACCGCGAAGGGAGAGTACGCGCATTGTGTTCTGCGTGTCTGTTTATAAGAATCTTCTCACCCAGAAGAAGAAAGAGCACCAACAACTACCCATAACTGTGTTCTTCACTCAGAAAAAGACACCTGCACCGAGGTGTCACTCAGTGGAAAAAGGCGCCAGGACGAAGAGGGGCGATCAGAGGAACTGTGAAATACTGGTCAGTCACTATTAATTTCTTATGTGTCCAACCTTGTAGGTTGATCGTTAAAATTAAATTTGTTAGTTCTAAAAGTCATCATAATTATTTGTAGGAAAATGTGCTATTTTTATTTCTCAAAAAAAATGTTTGGGCCTGAAAACAGGTTGGTCTTGTTTTTCTACTAAGGTTTGAACTTTGAGAGTGTTTACACACGAGAGAAAAGTGAGAAAATGTTAATGCCTGTTTGAGAAAAATGTATAAAGTGTGTAGTGAGGGGTTTTACAGCCTTAAAACATCTCTAATAATTGTAAAAAATAACGCTGACTACTTTGCGGATTTCGCCTATTGCGGGCTATTTTTAGAACTTAACTCCTGCGATAAACGAGGGACCACTGTACTTTGTAAAAGTTAGTGAGAAATAAACACTTCTAAATCTAAAAGCACTGTTTTTGTAACAAGATAACATCTCTGAAGTGATTTACAAGACATCTCGCGGACGTCAGCATGCACGCCCACGTGTGTGCGCATCACCCAAAGTCAAAGGTAACTTCCAGTCATTTCAAAAGCTCATGGATACGCACATGCGTGTCCTCCTACTGACAGCCCCTCCCCCTTGCCCCCCAGGTAAATATGTTCTCTTCATTAAAATGAGCTGTAATTATGAAACACGTTTCAACATTGTAATGCTTGAATTTCAGTAGAAACTAAATTTTGTCAGTTTAGTGAAATTGCAAATGGCTGTATAGTAGGGTGCATCAAATTTGAATGGAAAATTTTTATTTCAAATGATCAATTTGGCTGGCATTCCATGTTGTTCCAGTTAACATAAAATGGACTTTTGCAAAGTTTTGAGGAATTCCGTTGAGATTTAGGGGTGCCACCTGACACATGAACTTTTGTGAAATTTCGAAAAATGTGCAATTTTTAGTCTAATTGCCAAAAGGTTGACCTGGAAATGTTGAATACGGTGAACTTTTATTCAGTAACATGTTCTATAGGGTTATCAAAATAAAAGTTGTTTGTTTGCCCTTTGGGCAACTTGGGCATTTCTCAGAATTTAACTTTCAAGATTATCTATTAATTTGTCCTATAGACAAAATGAATGGAGGTCAACAGGACATGTTCACTTGGCCTTACCCTGAGTTTTGTGCAGCAGTGATGGAGGTCGGACACACATATAAAGTTTAATTGACTTTATTGTTAACACAAGGGGCGATACTGGACACCACCTCCATTGTGCACCCTACACTGGGACAGCAAGTTAACACCGATGCTCAGCAATGTGCGCCAGTTGGAGGAGCATCTTACAGTGGTGGTTGAAGATGCAGAGCAGCTGAAACTGCTTGGTGTCCTGGCATATAAGAAGCAAACCAATGAGGCATGTGGAGTGATTATTGCCTGGTTGACATGCAAGTTGCTGCAGGACTGGTGCAGCGCTGACCAGGCTGTCAACATGGCATTTGACACCACTGCGTCAAACACCGGCCATCTTACAGCAGCCTGTATTGCCATACAGCTCTCACTGGGCCGACCACTACTTTGGTCTAGGTGCCAGCACCACATTGGTGAGGTCCTCCTGAACCAGGTTTTCACAGACCTGAAGGTGGAGTCATCAAGCTCACCAGAGGTTACCTTGTTCACACATCTGAGAGAGAAATGGAACCTGTTACCACAAGAATCCAGCAGCCAATGGTTCCGCTGCATTCCTGGCAACACCGATCAATCACTCCTGGGCAAGTTATGTGCTGAACTTGTCAGGTGCACAAAAGAAGTGACTGACCATAAGCGAGGTAACTACCATCAGTTTGTGCAGCTGTGTCTTGTGTCTCTGGATGCAGATGGTGAAGAGCAGACTGCAGTGAACATCCAATGACCAGGAGCGCTCCACAAGGCACGATAGATGGTCAAGCTGCTCTATACTCTCAAGCTGGCTTGGATGGAGCAGCACATCACGTTGCTTCCCCAGGGCACAATCACCACACAGCAGCAGGTGCCAAAGATTCGGGCATTTACCATTTTCATTACACACATGTATGAAAAGTGGTGGTTGACCTGCGAGAAAGCTGTAGATGCTGCCTGGAATGACCTGACAGTCTACCACCACCTGCAGGCTTACAAGGCTGTAGATGAGGGTACTGCAGCATCAATGATCAAGGCACTGGAGAGGCATCACTGGTACCTGACAGGTGAGATGCTACCCCTCGCTCTCTTCAGCAGCAAGGTGCCCAACGATGACAGTGTGCAATTGCCAGTGTAATCTTGGAGCACAAGCCCGCTGATCTCCCCATGCACATCCCTGAGCAGTGCTTTGGCAAGCCAAAGTTCCCCACCCTCTTGCCAACCACCAGATTGGCTGACCTCGCCAATAAGGATTGCTGGTTTGGGATGCACCAGCTGCACATTGATCCAGAATTTGTCTCTTGATGTGAAGGAATGGGCGAACAATGCTGTGTTCAAAAAAATTGTGGTCAATGTATGTGGAATGAACGTGGTCAGTGACTGTGCCAAACATGGCGTCATGTTCATGTCTGACTTCGTCGCAGTGGCCAGCAAGGAGCAGCAGCTGCAGAATGTGCTGCAGGGAGCTGAACATGACCGCATCCAACAGCCAAACCTTCGCTGCTGCAAACGCAAGCTAATCCCTGAATAGGACGGTTACTCTGGGGTGGCGGGTGGGGAGACGCACTGGCTAGGTTCAGAGTTCAGGTTCCATTTCCTCTCTCTTTCTCCCTGGTGATGTCAGTGGAACGGACTCTGGCACAAACTGAGCAATTAAGTTTGAAGTTTAGAAAGTGTCAGCTAACTAAACTTCAACTAAACAGCCACTAGAGAGTGTTTGTTGTTTTCAGTGTGTCAGTATCGCCCCTTGTGTTTAACAATAAAGTCAATTAAACTTTATGTGTGTGTCCGACATCCATCATTGCTGCACAAAACTCAGGGTAAGGCCACGTGAACATGTCCCATTGACCTCCATTCATTTTGTCTATAGGACAAATGAATGGAGAATCTTGAAAGTTGAATTCTGAGAAATGCCCAAGTTGCCCAAAGGGCAAACAAGCAACTTTTACTTTGATAACCCTATAGAACATGTTACTGTATAAAAGTTCACTGTACTCAACATTTCCAGATCAACCTTTTGGCAATTAGACTAAAAATTGCACGTTTTTCGAAATTTCACAAAAGTTCATGTGTTAGGTGGCACCCCTAAATCTCAATGGAATTCCTCAAAACTTTGCAAAAGTCAGTTTTATATTAATTGGAACAAAATACAATGCCAGCCAAACTGATATTTTCAAATATTCAAATTTGATGCACCCTAATAGCTTTATATCATGTTTCTGTCTCTCTCTCACACACACACACACGCATGCATGCACGCACGCACGCACGCACGCACACACACACAACACACTTATGCCATTAAGAAGCTTTGGATGAAAGCAGGAAGAAAGAACGTCGATCTGTCCTTTTGGGTAACTTTGACCTTTCTCTTCCTCTCCAGGGATTTTCTCTCATGCAGACAGATAAGTAAATATTTCGTTTAATTTTAGTAAAACACCTTCTTGTTTGAAAGTACAAACATCAGATCAGGAGTAAAAAAATAGATTTTGATTGTTATGCAAAACTGAGCTATTGAAGTGTTACATCCAGATGACTGATGTGGACTCAAGGGAAAGTAAATATCAGAGGGTCTGTAGTAATCAGGGTGTAGAGTTTTTCTCTTAAATATGTAACCTGTTCATTATATTCGACTTGTAATCAAGGGGGATTTGTCAGTAAAATAAAAGCAGTAAAGTAACAAATTGTAACTATAATTTAGATTAATACCCAGAATATAATGATGCATCGCGAATCAACTAAAAATGGATACAGCTGTGTGGTGATTCAAATGAAAAATGAATCGCAATGCGCTTTCATTCACAAACATACCAGAGACAGAAGTGAAGTCAGTTTTAGGTTGGTTACTCGACAGACAATTAACCAACCTAAAACTAAGTTCACCTCGGTCCACCAGAGATATTCCTGGTCACGCAGAGCGCAGCTTAACATTCCGGTTTCACGAAAACTGAAATGGCTGGGTGATGCATACAACAAATAAGCATCTTACCATATTTTCCAGAGTATAAGTCACCTCTTGAAAAGGAAAAATAATATATAAATGGCACCTTTTCAGTATTATCAGTTCCTTCATTTGGGATTTTTGTGTATCATTGTAAGGTACTTTTTATTATTGACATTTATTGTTTTATTATCAGAACTTATTTTGTTTAGTGCTTTAATTCCTGGCAAGGTCTGACAAATAGCATTTACATAATATTCTACAGGAAAATAAAACACTATTTGTTTTTATTTCTTAAGTCAACATTGTAGCAGCATTTTATGAAGTTATTTTCATGTGGCATTTGTTTTAATAGTCATTTTTTTTTATTGTTATCGAAGATAAAATATAATTTTCACTTGCACTTTGAAGGACATGTTTCTTTTTACAGTTTACAGAAATCAATCAATCAATCAATTTTTTTATATAGCGCCAAATCACAACAAACAGTTGCCCCAAGGCGCTTTATATTGTAAGGCAAGGCCATACAATAATTATGTAAAACCCCAACGGTCAAAACGACCCCCTGTGAGCAAGCACTTGGCTACAGTGGGAAGGAAAAACTCCCTTTTAACAGGAAGAAACCTCCAGCAGAACCAGGCTCAGGGAGGGGCAGTCTTCTGCTGGGACTGGTTGGGGCTGAGGAAGAGAACCAGGAAAAAGACATGCTGTGGAGGGGAGCAGAGATCGATCACTAATGATTAAATGCAGAGTGGTGCATACAGAGCAAAAAGAGAAAGAAACAGTGCATCATGGGAACCCCTCAGCAGTCTACGTCTATAGCAGCATAACTAAGGGATGGTTCAGGGTCACCTGATCCAGCCCTAACTATAAGCTTTAGCAAAAAGGAAAGTTTTAAGCCTAATCTTAAAAGTAGAGAGGGTGTCTGTCTCCCTGATCTGAATTGGGAGCTGGTTCCACAGGAGAGGAGCCTGAAAGCTGAAGGCTCTGCCTCCCATTCTACTCTTACAAACCCTAAAATAAATAAACAAATATGTTTCAGTCATAGGCGCAATTTGGTGGGGGATGGGTGGACATGTCCCCCCCACCTTTTCAACCAGGGGAGACAGAATATGGTATGCCCCCCCACCTTCTGACATATATGTGTGTACTTGAAACATGCTATGCCAGTCTTATGCGCAAACCATGTCAGTCTTATGTGCAAAACCATGTCAGAATAGTATCTTTGTTTCTGCAAGTTTGTATTTTTAGCAGCATTGACTTGTTTACAACACCTGTTTCTTGTTTGCCACATTCAGAATTTGAAACCAAAAATTGTTGCCTCTAGGGACTAGTGTCTACACATAAGTATCAATGGACCATATGCTAATTTACTAAATTCTGAAAAGTTAGAAAAGGAAATCAGAAAAGCTATCTGGGAACTCAGAAAGCCCATCTGCAATTACTTGATCTCCAAAATCAGTCTATGCAAGCGAAATTATGTTCAGTATGAGTGTCGTCATTAGTGCCACTTCAAAAATTAAATTCATGATAAGTAATTTATCCTAAACTTATGATCTGTTGTTTTTTCAAACTTATGCAAAAAAATACAGTATGCGATAGTTAATAATTATTAAGAGCCTGTTCTTTCATATTTCTGAATACATTTTACCACATTGCAGTTGTTTTTTTTAATGAAAACTCAACCTATCATTCTTTTTGAGTTCTACACGTGGTGAGACTTTATTTACACCAGGATGTTAATAAAATCAATGCTGGCTATTCTCAGAATAAAGTACTTATATCCACAGTTTCAAATTGCATAAGTCAAATGGTGTCCACTTTATGGTCTTCTTAAAACATTAAAATTACTGTTCTGGATGCTCAGAATGCATCTGAGCTTATCTAGAAACCGTTGGCCTCTGGGGGCCTAAAGCGGCTCCCAGACCCCTGGCCTATGGGCTTCGGCCCTGCGGGCCTCGCACCCCCCCCCCAAATTTCTAGTTCTAAATTGCGCCCTTGGTTTCAGTCATGTCTTAATGAAAAAAAAAATGTAAGAAAGCTGCATCGTGAACTCAGGATTGTGAATCATATTGAACTCTGAGTTGAGTGAATCATTACATCCCTAATAAGGGATTAAGGTTTAAAAATTACATATTTTTTTTTCATGTAAATCATTTGTCCTCTCACCTCTTGACTGTGTCATCCACTAAGGTGCTATCCACCACCACAATCTGTTTGGGTATGGACACGTGCACAGACAGCAGTCCCAGAGTCATCAGGCTGAGAACGGCCACACACGATCCCCCTAAAGAGTCCAGAGAGTACCTCAGCATGTCCGACACGTCTGGATACACCTCTGGAACTTCACATGAAGTCACCCCTGGATCCTCTTCATTGTGGGTGAGATGATCACTGATCTGCTCTCTGGCAGATTGAGTGACGTCGGAACCGCCGGCAATATCGTCTCCATTTTCTCGATTCAGCTCTTTCTGCTTCTCTTCTCCTCCCTGGTCTTTCCCTCCTTCCTTTGGGGCCTTACTCTTTTCCACTTCTGACGATCCCTCTGGCTTCTTTTTGCTTGTTCTCTCCAACACATCCTCGCCATTCTCCGTCCTGTTCTTGGTTTCCTGGTAGAACGTAGTAACTGGTCTGTCGTCTCTTATCGCCCTGCAGGTTAGGTTCTTCGTGAAGCGGAACAGCTCATTGTACAGTGTTCGAGGAAAACGCCACGAGAAACACCTGACAGGAAAGAGCGGTCAACAAGAACTTAGACTGTATATGTTTGCCAAGGCCTAAGCCTTTAAAATCTGCCTATGAAGTTTGAAATTCTTCTGAGCCCACCCAGATCTTGAACACCTTGAATTTTAGTTGACACACACACACACACACACACACACACACACACACACACACACACACACACACACACACACACACACACACACACACACACACACACACACACACACACACACACACACACACACACACACTATCCATCTTCAGAGCCCTTATGTAATTGAACAAACTAAATATAAGAATTATTGTTAAATACAAAACATTTCCAAAACACTGAATATGTTCACTGACATAAATCATTAAGAAATACAAATGATTCTTAATAAAGACATCAATGAAGTCCAATGAATACATATTCAGTAACTTGGAAAAGTTCATGTGACTCATCTAAATGATGATTTTTATTAAAAATAAATGAACAAATTACACTCAACAAAAATATAAATGCAACACTTTTGGTTTTGCTCCCATTTTGTATGAGATGAACTCAAAGATCTAAAACTTTTTCCACATACACAATATCACCATTTCCCTCAAATATTGTTCACAAACCAGTCGAAATCTGTGATAGTGAGCACTTCTCCTTTGCTGAGATAATCCATCCCACCTCACAGGTGTGCCATATCAAGATGCTGATTAGACACCATGATTAGTGCACAGGTGTGCCTTAGACTGTCCACAATAAAAGACCACTCTGAAAGGTGCAGTTTTGTTTTATTGGGGGGGATACCAGTCAGTATCTGGTGTGACCACCATTTGCCTCATGCAGTGCAACACATCTCCTTCGCATCATCCGTGAAGAGAACACCTCTCCAACGTGCTTAATGGCAACGAATGTGAGCATTTGCCCACTCAAGTCGGTTACGACGATGAACTGGAGTCAGGTCGAGACCCCGATGAGGACGACGAGCATGCAGATGAGCTTCCCTGAGACGGTTTCTGACAATTTGTGCAGAAATTCTTTGGTTATGCAAACCGATTGTTCCAGCAGCTGTCCGAGTGGCTGGTCTCAGACGATCTTGGAGGTGAACATGCTGGATGCGGAGGTCCTGGGCTGGTGTGGTTACACGTGGTCTGCGGTTGTGAGGCTGGTTGGATGTACTGACAAATTCTCTGAAACACCTTTGGAGACGGCTTATGGTAGAGAAATGAACATTCAATACATGAGCAACAGCTCTGGTTGACATTCCTGCTGTCAGCATGCCAATTGCACGCTCCCTCAAATCTTGCAACATCTGTGGCATTGTGCTGTGTGATAAAACTGCACCTTTCAGAGTGGCCTTTTATTGTGGACAGTCTAAGGCACACCTGTGCACTAATCATGGTGTCTAATCAGCATCTTGATATGGCACACCTGTGAGGTGGGATGGATTATCTCAGCAAAGGAGAAGTGCTCACTATCACAGATTTCGACTGGTTTGTGAACAATATTTGAGAGAAATGGTGATATTGCATATGTGGAAAAAGTTTTAGATCTTTGAGTTAATCTCATACAAAATGGGAGCAAAACCAAAAGTGTTGCGTTTATATTTTTGTTGAGTGTAAATGTGACAGTTATTTATGGCCTCAGAAAATGGAGGGACTGTGTATAAAAATGGCTGTAATTCCTAAATAGTTAACCTGACATTTCTCTTAAGCCCCTGAAATGCAGTTCCAAGTCAACACCACCAGAACACCTCAGCTGTTTTAACTCTATCGTGGTTTTTTTTTTTTTTAGAAAAGTACAGAGACAAAATGGCAGCTGTGACAATTCTTGTGTCCAAGTTCAAATACTTACGGACAAACGATATTAAGAAAGAGTCAACAGAGTCGGAAAAGAGAATGAAAACAGTGTTTGTGTGGTTTTTGTCTTGAGTTTCCTGTTTTTATATGTAATTGTTTTGAAATCAAGTTGTGACATTACTTTTCAAAGCTGGATACAAGTTCCTGTGATTGAACCACAAGTACAGTTCCCGAGTCTTTAAAAAAGGTCAAGTAGTCAAAATACCACTTAAGCTGTTGGTGTTCCATAAGAAAAAGTAGAATTTGAAAGCTATCACAGTGTATTTTAGCATGTACCATGGACATATGGTACATTTTAGCGAATAGGGTTCATCAGGTGGTTTGTGTACCTGTAGTACGACTGGGACAGCTGGTAGGACATAGGTAGGATGGGTAGGGCTCGTTTCTTGTGCAGCCCCTTAACGTTCACACGTCGTCGGTTGACCAGACCCGTCTTCCTACATTGAATGAATACTTGAAAGAGCAATTCCTCACTATATTTGCTGTATGTATGGAAGGTCTAGGGAAAGACAAACGGACCACGTTTTGTATCAGAGAATGTGGAATATTCAAAGAAAGCAGTACAACACTGAGGGGTCGTGTAAAAGAGAAAGTGGCACAGAAAAATGCTTCTAGTGAACAGCATATGACCTTCCCCCAATATTGTAGAGAAAAAAAATTCCCTACAATATTGCCTATGTAGAATCCATCATTTTACAATTTTTGCAACATAAATTAGCAAAGAAATTGAACTTGTGTTTCTTTTTATAATTTATACTCATTTGTAAGTGTGCCATATATTACACAAAAGACATTTTTATACGATACCTAGCCATGACTTAGACTCATTTTTGTTGTCATTCAGCAAAAAACATCACAGATGCTGTCACAGAACAAAATATTGATGCACTGCACAAACAGATAAAATCACAGAATACCAGTTGAAGGTGTGTGATAGTGATAGGGGTGTAAAAAACAACAACAACAACAACAAAAACAAACAAACCCTATCGATAACTGCCTCTGTATCTGTGTATGCACAACATACAATAAATAAAGGACATGGGATACTGCACATATGAAGATGCTACAAGAATAAAGTTGCTACCAAATGCTACAGAGTATTCTATGTCCTACATTCTATATTACACAGTCCTTTCTATTGATTTGTATTTAACTGTCTTATGGCGGTTGGGTAAAAGATGTCTCTGAATCTGTGTGTTTTGCAACTTAGACTACGGTACTGACTACTTGAGGGCAGGAGGGAAAACAGATTGTTAAAGGGATGTGAAGTATCCCTGATTATCCTACTTGCCCTGGACAAGCAGCGCTGTTCTGCCAGTTCACCAATGTTTGGCAGCCTGACACTAATAATCTTCTTTGCTGCCGCCAGGATCCTCCCCAGTGCCTTCCTGTCTGCAAGGTTGCTACTTTCATGCTACAGAGAGATACTACAACCCCTGGCAAAAATTATGGAATCACCGGCCTCAGAGGATGTTCATTCAGTTGTTTAATATTGTAGAAAAAAAGCAGATCACAGACATGACACAAAATTAAAGTCATTTCAAATGGCAACTTTCTGGCTTTAAGAAACACTATAAGAAATCAGGAAAAAAATCGTGGCAGTCAGTAACGGTTACTTTTTTAGACCATGCAGAGGGAAAAAAATATGGAATCACTCAATTCTGAGGAAAAAATTATGGAATCATGAAAAACAAAAGAACGCTCCAACACATCACTAGTATTTTGTTGCACCACCTCTGGCTTTTATAACAGCTTGCAGTCTCTGAGGCATGGACTTAATGAGTGACAAACAGTACTCTTCATCAATCTGGCTCCAACTTTCTCTGATTACTGTTGCCAGATCAGCTTTGCAGGTTGGAGCCTTGTCATGGACCATCTTCTTCAACTTCCACCAAAGATTTTCAATTGGATTAATATCCGGACTATTTGCAGGCCATGACACTGACCCTATGTGTCTTTTTGCAAGGAATGTTTTCACAGTTTTTGCTCTATGGCAAGATGCATTATCATCTTGAAAAATGATTTCATCATCCCCAAACATCCTTTCAATTGATGGGATAAGAAAAGTGTCCAAAATATCAACGTAAACTTGTGCATTTATTGATGATGTAATGACAGCCATCTCCCCAGTGCCTTTACCTGACATGCAGCCCCATATCATCAATGACTGTGGAAATTTACATGTTCTCTTCAGGCAGTCATCTTTATAAATCTCACTGGAACGGCACCAAACAAAAGTTCCAGCATCATCACATTGCCCAATGCAGATTCGAGATTCATCACTGAATATGACTTTCATCCAGTCATCCACAGTCCACAATTGCTTTTCCTTAGCCCGTTGTAACCTTGTTTTTTTCTGTTTAGGTGTTAATGATGGCTTTCGTTTAGCTTTTCTGTATGTAAATCCCATTTCCTTTAGGCGGTTTCTTACAGTTCGGTCACAGACGTTGACTCCAGTTTCCTCCCATTCATTCCTCATTTGTTTTGTTGTGCATTTTCGATTTTTGAGACATACTGCTTTACGTTTTCTGTCTTGACGCTTTGATGTCTTCCTTTGTCTACCAGTATGTTTGCCTTTAACAACCTTCCCATGTTGTTTGTATTTGGTCCAGAGTTTAGACACAGCTAACTGTGAACAACCAACATCTTTTGCAACATTGCGTGATGATTTACCCTCTTTTAAGAGTTTGATAATCCTCTCCTTTGTTTCAATTGACATCTCTCATGTTTGAGCCATGAGTCATGTCAGTCCACTTGGTGCAACAGCTCTCCAAGGTGTGATCACTCCTTTTTAGATGCAGACTAATGAGCAGATCTGATTTGATGCAGGTGTTTTGGGGATGAAAATTTACAGGGTGATTCCATAATTTATTCCTCAGAATTGAGTGAGTCCATATTTTTTCCCTCTGCTTGGTCTAAAAAAGTAACCGTTACTGACTGCCACAATTATTTTTCCTGATTTCTTATAGTGTTTCTTAAAGCCAGAAATTTACCATTTGAAATGACTTTAGTTTTGTGTCATGTCTGTGATCTGCTTTTTTTCTACAAAATTAAACAACTGAATGAACATCCTCCGAGGCCGGTGATTCCATAATTATTGCCAGGGGTTGTACTATTTAAAACACTCTAAGAGGCACAAGACTTGCAGGTGGAGTGAAAAATGAGCCCACAAATGTGACAGGAGCAGAATCTACTCAAGACTCAGAGAGCTAACATGCAAATACATGCACCAAACAACATAAACATTCAATCAGCTACTGTACACTTCAGAAATCATCTGCGGTGCAAGTATACCGTATCTACATTTACTGATCATGAGTTGCCACGTTCGTTCAAATGTGTCTACATACATACACAGAGATTCATTACGTGGATGATAAACTGACTCTGATCAATAATTCTCAGCAGCACTGAGCTGTTTATGGAGACACAGAGAACATGCATAATGCAAATACCAATGACTGTTTTCCATACCTGAAAAGATCGGCAAGACTTCATCTGATAATTGGTCATGGCCAGAGAGCTCTGCATCAAGTTATACAACACGATGGCATGAATGTCGGCTGTGCTGCAAAAGAATTACAAAAACATTTCTTCAATTATTTATTTTATGATTATCTGAACTACATTTCACTTGACACCAAATGAAATCCCTACCTATTGATGAAGTCTTTGAATGACATCTGTTTTCCATCGTCTATTGCACAAACCTTAAACCTGTAATACACAGAAACAGCAGTGATAAATCACTAAATTGCTCACCACTCTGTCTTTAGTCAGAAATCGATGCAGAATGCTTGAAGCTAAGTGCTAAGCTGTAAAACCGAATAATACTATCCAGCATCTATTCTTCTCACACTGTCGTTAGTCAGTGTGTTAATCTTTAGTTACGTTTTCATAGAAAGTGTTTCATTAGGAAAGTGTAAAACTGCATCAAATTGCAAGTAGAACCATTTATCATGCACTATGGTATCATTGAAGCCCTTATATCGGAATGTTAACCTAAGTTGTAGATGTGAAGTTTTCCACCCTACCTTGAGACAATCTGATGTTTTGTGTCTGGCATGATGGTGTCACATGGGTCTGCAGCATAAGATCTGAACTTCTGCCTAAGCAGCCTGGTATATTCAATTAATGCTGCAGCACAATCCTGAAACAATAAGTGAGATTAAACAAATATAAAATTTACAAATTTACAGGCTCTGTAAATCCAGAGCTGGACAGCATGGTCCCATACTTCTGCTTGATCTGGATTGGCAGGTTTCTTCTCTTCTAGCAGATCCATCAGAGCTTTGTCCTGGTGTACCTCAGCCAGCCAGATCCTGAAAGACATTGATAAGTTGAAGACTGCTGTGCAAAACTCTATTAGACATTAAATTTAGGAAGGACCACCATTTATTGTATAAAACTATCCATCCATCCATCCATTTTCTTCCACTTTATCCGGAGTCGGGTCGCGGGGGCAGCAGCTCAAGCAAAGCCGCCCAGACCTCCCGATCCACACACACCTCCCCCAGCTCCTCCGGGGGAACCCCAAGGCGTTCCCAAGCCAGCCGAGAGATGTAATCCTTCCAGCGTGTCCTGGGTCTTCCCCGGGGCCTCCTCCCAATGGGACGTGCCCGGAACACCTCTCCAGCGAGGCGTCCAGGGGGCATCCGGAAAAGATGCCTGAGCCACCTCAACTGACTCCTTTCGACATGGAGGAGCAGTGGCTCGACTCCGAGCTCCTCCCGAGTGACCGAGCTCCTCACCCTAACTCTAAGGGAGCGCCCAGCCACCCTGCGGAGGAAACTGATCTCGGCCGCTTGTACCCGCGATCTCGTTCTTTCGGTCATGAGCCAAATCTCATGACCATAGGTGAGGATCGGAACGTAGATCGATCGGTAAATCGAGAGCTTTGCCCCCCTACTCAGCTCTCTCTTCACCACGACGGTCCAATACAGCGACCGCATCACTGCAGACACTGCACCGATCCGTCTATTGATCTCACGCTCCATCCGTCCCTCACTTGTGAACAAGACCCCGAGATACTTAAACTCCTCCACTTGAGGCAAGGACACTCCACCGACCTGAAGAGGGCAAAGCACCTTTTTCCGGTCGAGAACCATGGCCTCGGATTTGGAGGTGCTGATCTTCATC
Source organism: Thalassophryne amazonica (assembly GCF_902500255.1). Taxonomy (NCBI): domain Eukaryota; kingdom Metazoa; phylum Chordata; class Actinopteri; order Batrachoidiformes; family Batrachoididae; genus Thalassophryne; species Thalassophryne amazonica. The sequence goes on from NC_047117.1 coordinate 11,810,181, forward strand.
CCGGACGCCTCACACTCAGCTGCAAACCGCCCCAGTGCACGCTGAAGGTCCTGATTTGACGAAGCCAACAGAACCACATCGTCCGCAAACAGCAGAGACGAGATTCTGTATATAAAACTAAATCATCATAATATCTGCACTGTTTATATAGTGTTTTTTTGTATACCAGTCACAGAAAAGTCAAGCTGTAATGATAATAACTTGATTTGTACATTCAATCAAATATTACAAAGAACAGAAGACAATTTATTTTATGTACATACCTGTAGTTCAGAAGTGTCTGGGGATTCTTAAGAATGTAGCGCTTTCGGCGTCCAACAGCAACAGATGTTTTATCGCATGACTTTTCAAACTCTGCTTGGAGCAGGTCTCTTACCACGCAGTGAGGTATGAATGGCCTGTTTAACTGCAACACAAAACACAAAGTACACTTCCACTTCAACAAGTACAAAATGGAATGGTGCTTGTAAAGTCCAAAATTTTCCAATCATGGGGAACACAAGTTCTAATAAGAAATAGCAGTTAATTTCATTCCATTAATTGGCTGTGAATTGTTAAAATAATTTTATGAAAATGTCATGTATCAGATATTCTCAATAATATTGTAAGTTTTACTGAAATTTTGATTTTAGTATCATAATCACATCTTTTAAAAGCAAATAACAAAATAAAATAAAACAAAGATTCCATAAAACATATTTATACATAATTACATGGGTGCTTAAGATTTCTGCGCTGTGCTCTGTGACGAAAAGGAAAACAATTAAATTACAGACAGTTGAAACGGACGTTTGTGTGACTCTACATATTATTTTGTCCACAGACTGTATATATGGACACACCCTCTGTGACATCACCCAGAGGTTTACTGAAGAGCGGGTTTGAAGCTCAAATGGGGTGGTTCCAAATGTCACCATCATGGCAGTGCCTGACCACGCCTAACTCTTGGCCAACCTGTAAATGGTAAGGGGGGTGGAGCTTGGGCAAGACTGCCGTGGTTGCAGGTATTAAAAACTATGTCCGGTATAATGCTCCAGTAACAATGAAGTAACAGTGCAGATAGCCTCACCAAGCTCTTAATACCTGCTAATTTGTGCTAACAGTGCTAATATACAAATTATATAATACTGAAAATCCATTCAACATAAGTACAGGAGCACAGATTTTTTTTTTAGATGTCTGTTTGCACAGTTAACCACACAGCAAACCATATGAGCTCAGATGTTTTCCATAAAATGCTCAGAAAAAAACAAACACACTCGAGTCCAAAGCAGCTAATGGCAATGGCCTCTGTTAGCAGTTTGCTGGGTGCAGCTCGCTGGAACACAGCTGTCACTCAAAGCAACCATAACCCTAATTATTCATAAATTTATTGCTTAAAATAGCCTAAACTGATGAGTTAAAAATCACCCACTGCATAGCTGACACAATTAGAGAAAGTAGCGATAGAGGTAAATGGACTGCATTTATATAGCGCTTTTCCATCTGAAACAGAAACCAAAAGTGCTTTACAGTAATGCCTCACATTCACCCATTCACATACACACTCACACACCGATGTCAGGGTGCTGCCATGTAAGGCGCTCACTACAAAAAGGGAGGAACTTGGGGATTAAGGACCTTGCCCAAGAGCCCTTAGTGATTTTCCGGCCAGATGGGGGTTTGAATCAAGGATCCTCTTGTCTCAAGCCCACTGCTTAACCACTACACCATCACCTCCCCACAAGCAATAAATGTTGATTTCTGCTTAAAAATGGGAGATTTTAACCTGTGTGGAGTCACTATTGAAGACAACCTTAAATGACCATTCAAAAAATTGCAAGATTTTTCACTTCCACTTTGGCTTCATTTTCCAACAATGGAGTTTGGGGCTTGATCATGTCCCCTTTTAATTGTGTGTGAAGTTGTTCTTCCTTTATAAAAAAAAAAAAAAAAAAAAAAAAAAAAAAAAACAAAAGAAAAAAGTACAATACCCCTCTCAAAATGCTAAGTAGCGTGTGTGTGTGCATGCATGCGCACGTGTGTGTATATCAAGTTCAAGTTTATTTACCATTTGCAGTATTAAAACCACATTGGAAAAATGGTGCAAGGAGCTCAAACGTGCACTAGCAAGACATACACAAACAATAAAAAGACATAAAAGAACATAAAAAATGCCATAAAAACAACAAAGCCACAAAATAATTTAAGATACATTTAAAACTAATCAAAGAGTGTTGATCATTGCCACGGCTTGTAGGAATAAACTTTTTCTATAACGTGATGTCCCACATTTAATAGACCGATTGCGCCTACCCGAAGGAAGAAGCTCAAACAGGTCCCTGGCAGGATGCAGGAGATCTTTAGTAATAGCCAAAGCCCGGGACTTAAGCCTTTTTTTGTAAATATCCTCCAGGACAGACAGTTCCACACCAATAGTTCTACTGGCTGAACGAACCACTCTATTCAAAGCCTTCCTTTCTTTAGCTGTGGCATTTCCAAACCATGCAGTTATAGCATTTGTAAGAAGACTTTCAATGCAGCTGTGATAAAAATTTAAGACAATATTCTTGTTCAGAGTAAATTCTTTCAGCTTACGCAGAAAAAAAAAAGTCATTGTTGAGACTTTTTAACAATTCCGTTGGTGTTATATATACACACCTTGGTGTTGAGTAGGTATGACGCCACACTGCAGAGGATCATCAGGGCATCCTCCTGCACAGACCAGGAAACTCTACGTTTGGTCATCATCTTCAAAGCTTGGTGGTCCGCCTCATCGTGGGGAGCGGTGCGTATCTTGGGCCCTGTGCACACACAGACATTACACATTACAAAAAAGAAAGAAAAAAATGTACAATCATAGACATTGTAGTAAAACATTTTTAACCTTTCTTCTTCTTGCGTGGGACCTTGACCACCTCCTTTTTGCTTCTTTTCCTCTTTTGTCGTTTTCCTCCGACCACCTGCTGATTTCTTGTAGCGGGCTCTATACCCATCTGGTTTATAATAAAAAAAAAACTACATCATTCCTTATTAACTGTAACAGACTAACATGCAAACACACATAAAACATTTGTAGCTACATGAACATACAGAACAATTGTTAAAAAGTTGGGAAACTTACTGATTAGCTCATTTAACTGAGGTTAATTCACCCAACAGTATTAATTTAACTTGGCTTTTTGTCTAAATTTATTTGGAGAAAACAAGGCAATTGGTTTTCAAACATTAAACTCAGCATGTTACGACTTTACAGTGTTCTACTTTTTCTCCTTCTTTCTTGTGGATTTAACAGGAAACGGGCCACAACCAAAAAAACATACCTGAACCAAAACTATACGAGGCCTGTTAGAAAAGTATCGGACCTTTTTATTTTTTGCAAAAACCATATGAATTTGAATCACGTGTGATTGCATCAGCCAAGTTTGAACCTTTGGGCGCATGCGTGAGTGAATTCCTCCGCTTCTCTTTCCATGACAAAAACTCCTGTAACAGTGGAATGTGCCCTTCATTTCTAAACTGGACGCTGTGTTTTATCCGGGGCATCCTCTGACTAGCAGAAATTGCGGAAGACGTGGACATCAGCACTTTTTCGGCACATTGAGACAGACATGCGGAGGAATTCTGCGTGTCGCGGTGGAGCCGCATGGCGCAAAGCAACGCCATGATGAAGCCTCACAGGACATGTTGGGGCATGTCCAGCTCATGCACAATTTCTCGGATAGTCACACGACTAAAAAGCCACCTGAAATCCATCTCAAAGCCGTCCTGTGAGACCAATACGGAGGTGGTTTTGTCGCGCGCCATGAGCGGCACGGTGGCGCATCCGTCCGCTTCTTTTTCCATGAAAAAAATTCCTGTAACAGTGGAATGTGCCGAAAAAGTGCTGATGTCCACGCCTTATGCCTTTTTTGTGGAAGTCAGACGACGTCCCGGATCAACAAAGCCTTCACGTTGGAAATGATCTGGTTGTTTCAGCGGGGTGTCAGCCTGTCGATTGGCGCTCGGAGTGCGCCCTGCTCTCAGACGCTGTGGGCGGTCTTTAAACCGGCTGGAGCACTCCTTAATCTGTGTAATCCCCATAAAATGGTCCCTGAAAGCCATCTGAATTTTCCGAATGGTGTCCACCTGGAGGTTTCTCACAGTTTCTGGAAAAAAATTGATGCAGCAAAGCTCCAAATCGTTCAGACATTTATTTGCAATAAAAATCCGACGAGAGGGGTGGACCACTGCTCACACAAAGCCTGCTCACTGGCGAATGACGCAACCGACAGGCGTGAAAAAACTCACGCATGCGCACGAAGGTCCAAGCTTGGCTGATGCAATCACACGTGATTCAAATCCATATGGTTTTTGCAAAAAATAAAAAGGTCTGATACTTTTCTAACAGACCTCGTATGTTGCAATTAATTTGAGATGAAGCATGAAAAAGTAATTTCACCTTCTTGAAAACATCTACCAGCTATGCTCATTAGTACATCATACGATAATAATGGAACCAAAAAACTTATGATTTATGACTGGAGACCAGGCACTTTGATCCACATTCCATCAGAATAAATCTGAGTAGAGAAAGATGGAGATACTAATCATACCTTAGGGCCCCTTCACACATAGTACGAATATGTACAAAGCAGGGTGAATCACGGCGAAACAGCTCGTATGAGCGAACCATGAAAACATCGAGCCAACATCGGGAGGGAGACATAGTCGGGCAGGCGTAAACGATTTCGACAGTTTCGTGCACAAGCCGCAGTGGGAACATAGTGCGACCAGCTGCAGCATGTCTAATGACACCGCCCAGCTGCTGTGAAAAAAAAATAAAAAAAATACATGCCACCCACGGGATTCAAACCTGAAATTTGCAAAAGTTCTGATTGCCAGCCAGAAATTTTACCACTGCACTACCATCGCTGTCCTATAAAAGGTGCGGAAAAATGCCTGAAATCATCAAGGAGATAGATGTATTTAAAAAAAAAATAAAACTACACACACACACACAAAAAAAAAAACACACCACATTTTATTGAATCCCTCTTATCGAGCAAACAATACAAGTATGAACCATCTGTTCCTCTGTAGATGACCCATGGTCACAGACGTACAGTCATGAAATGACGTGAATGAAGCAGGGCGCTCTTATCATGTCCACATCTACTGGCCTGGTGTGTCCGGCCAGCCCCGCACACGTGTCCAGCCCGACACGAGTGTCTTGTGGACGGCGCGTCCTAGGACAGACACCACGTCATATGGAACAGAGCTCACATGGGTGACGTGACATTCAGATAGCCTGCTGCGTGTTATGATCTGACAGTCTGTTTCACCTGGGACAGTCTGTCAATATGCGCGATGTGCGCTCGCTCGATGCAGCCCGTCGCAACAGCGATATATGTATTTATGTATGTCCACGTGAGGGCAGCAAGCAGACACGTGTGTCACAGTGGACAGTTGTAAGTTCATTCCCGTCCAAAAACGGTACGTGTTCCCCAGCCATGACGTCCAGAACCAGAGATATCAACAGCTGCGGCTGTCAGCGGACACGCCCCCTGTCAGTTCAGAGCACATACCATGTCACTCTGTTCCTCTGTTATGTGATCATTTATTTTTAGTTATTTTTACTGCTATTTAGTTATCCCCTCCACCCCATCCACAATACATCCGCCACATATGTTACGGATGGGGGGGCAAAACACGCACAATTCACACATACAGCATGTGTTGCTGGGGGAGCCGACACTCTGGCACGCCACATGTGCATTGCTGTTTTGCAATGCCACACTCGTGGGAGCACTTAGAAAAATTTCACCACCAGCTCAAAAGTGATCATCTACTCACTGTTTTCGTGCTAACAGCGCGAATGGCCACACATTTTTTAAGTGCCAAGTGAGCCTCGTTAGATGTTCGTGTGTGTCACCTGGAATTTGGCCGACACCTGCCGCGAGAGGTTTCAATGGGCTCTCACAGGGCACACTCTGTCTTTCAGCTGCTGGTGTGTGCAAACAGTTGTGGCAACAGGTGTACAAGGCATTGAGGGCAGCTCTGATTTTACACATTGCATACGATTACTGCTTCGTGCGCAATTCAGCCACATTTGTACTGTGTGTGAAGGGGCCCTTAATGTTGTCTTTATTCAGCTGTTAAAAACTGAGCCATCAGCGCACCTTACCAACTAATTTAAATTGTAATGGGGTTAAATCCTAAAAAGGGTCAAACCTCAACAGTTTCTTCTCTGAGCTGCATTTTATTGGCAGTCACATACATGGATGAAGTTAGTTCTCCTGTTGGAGACACACACAAACACAATTTGTAGATACATATGGCAGTAAACTTAAAGTGACTTTTTAGTAGCAAATATGGAGAAAACCAGCTAGAACACAAGATGTCCCATTTTCAGAATGTTGGAGGACAAAGCCTCAAGTAAACTACATAACAAAAACTAGCTTTTGAACCAATAACAAATATATTCTGTGTGTATAATTTTGTGGTCACAGAATTAAAAAAAAAAAACTTTACCCAGACTTTCAAAGATGGATGAGATTATTTACCAGGGACAGCATATAAACATTGTGGAAAATGTTCCAATTACCTAATGATTAGGCAGTGCTGAATGTGAATGAGAAGAGCAACGTGTGAAGGCACAGACTAAGGCTGGCCACTCAATCCATGATGACATGGTGCACTTGTGCCTTACAGATGTAACGCAGAACCACATCAATGCAATACAGAAAACAGAGCAAACACTTTACATTGTGCCCCAAATCTGTGCAGCGAAGCACAAGCAGGAGCTACATAATGTGCACAGCACTACACAGGTTTCCCATCTGAGGCCAATGCAACACTCCACTGTGTGAGAGAAACGACAACAACAAAAAATTCTCATGTGTGCACAAAAAACAATTACGCACACATTTGATTAGTTCATGCGCACAAAGTGTGAGAGAAGTTTTTATTGGGTGTCTGTGTGTAACAAATGTGGAAATTCATTTATGAACAAAACAGATTTAGTTTGCTCAAAGAGAAATGTACACAAGCCATCAGCAGTCTTTCCAATGGACAAAAGTATCATTTATGTGCTCAAATTGATCAAACCATGGAAACAAATTGTATATATTGTGTGCACATAAAATCCCTGTGTATCTTAGCAGGCGGGTCCTTTAAGAAGCACAGCTGTACCTTTTTTTTTTTTATATATATAAGAGCAGCCAAAACAATGTTTTGGCTGCTCTTATTTGGGCTTTCAACAACAGAGACGTGCATCTCTATCTCAGGCAAAGACTTTGTGGAAGTCTGGTGGACTTTTGCCATAAGCGAGTGTGTAGTCATATTTCTGTATTAGCTACTCCAGCTTTGCTCAGGTGAAAATGTGTAAGTGCATACACCAATACACATCTTTGTGCTTGTAACAATATCCATGTTACACCATGCAATGTACATTATGATGTAGGGGAAAGAGGTCTCCTCTCCCCAAGACACCTGTTCTTAACACAGGCATCACCATGCAGGGGGTGTCCAACTGAAGTAGTTCAGCGGGTGATGATGGACTGACAATCCTGAATGCACTACATTTCTTAAGTTGAACATCTGTACTTTGTTGTGGGTGTAGCAGGGAGTCAGAACAAAAAAAAGCAGCTTGTACAAACTGTGAGGTATTCAAGGCCGTTACTGCACAAACCATCTCACTTTAATCTTACAGAATTATTACTTAACTCCTGGTTTAAAACAAACAATACTGTTTCCTCACAGCCTGATAAGTCAAAGGTGACTCACCAGGTTTAAAGTAGTTCTTGAGATTGCTTTGACTCACGCGGGTCCTTAGTTTAGTTTTGATGTCAGTTGTCACTGCATCATTTGGATTCTGGAAACACACACAGTTGTGCACAGATTGACAAAGATTTAACAGTTAGGCTTAACATTAACTGTCTGCATTACAATACAGATGCATTCATGTGTATGAAGAACTATAACATACGTCAACATGTAAGTGACTTGTCCAAAACCAGTTCCGTTTCAGATGAGCAAAAAATTCTGCGTCCAGACCTCCCGCTCCTTTACCGTCTCCTGGTATGCTCCCATCGTCACACACCACTTTACTGCCCCTGTGTGTCAGTACAGATCACTTTCCATTAGTGTGACAAAAAGGTAAGACAGCCGACAAATTATACGTGGGTCCCAAACTCATCCCATGCTTTAATTCAACCCAACTACAGTACGAATATTAATAAAGAGAAAATGATGCCTGACTTGCAAAATGTCATCACAATTACTGCACAGAGTGTTGTCATCTTCTTCAACAATACACATATTAAGGCAACTTGACACTTGCATGAATTTGGTGCCCGCGCTGGCACGCAATCTTGTGGGAGTTAACTCATCAGAAACTGTTGTAAAATGTGCGTGAGCTGTGTCAGGCTGCGTGCCAGTGCGCAAAGAAATTTTGAAATGTTTAAAATTTCTGCCACGCATTAATTTCGTGCCACTTGCATGAACTAGTCGTGAACATTGCACAACCTATTCAAAAACACTGCCTGTCACTGCATGTCAATGTGTGTTGTTGCACACTGAAATAAGATTATGACAAGATGTTACAGCTATAATAAACATAACTTTACAGATACATTATCTAACTCATAAGAAGGAATAAGAATGCAATGTATTACTAATCCAAATCTGAAATGGTGAAACATCCTCCAAATATTTTTGTGAAGTTATGTTACTTAAAAAAAAAAAAAAAACAATTTAAGTTCCAAAACTCATTTGAACTTGCATTATGCACAATTTCGCCAACTGCACCCACAGAAGCCTGCAACTTCTTCAAAGTTATCTGTGTGTCTTGGTGGCTTTCCTCACTCATCTCCCTCTTGCATGATCACTCCGGTTTTGAGAACTGCCTACTCCTGACAGATTTAACAGACAGTACCATACTGTTTTGTATTTCTTAATGATGGATGTCAATGAAGTCCAAGACATATTCATTGATGTGGAAATGTTCATATATCCATCCCCTAACTTGTCTGAAGAAAACTGGCTGTATTCATAGAAATCTTACTTCAACAGATATGCCAACGCTGGGAACACAGAGCGGTCACGCACACCGGAAGGGTCTGCTTCCTCCTCACTTTCGCCTCTCTTCCCTCGGACTAGCCCTGAAAGCACAAAGATACACGACATTGTAAACACAGCCTAAATATGATATTGCAATAATCATGAAAACTGTAATTTTCTATGAGAGTCTGTCTTGTGGACACGGACCCAGTGGTGTATTGAGGCAGACACACATCAGGTCAAACCAGTAGCTTTCCACATCTTTAGCAGTGTTAAATGTGTAATACCGCCTCACAAATGGATTGTCAGGTGACTCTGTGACCAAACAATAGTGAGGCTCCGCACTGGTGGTGTCAACAACTGTGGCATTGCGCTTCAGGTACACTAAACCCTGGACAAGCACAGAAATGTGGAAAGAGTTAGGTAGACATGTCCACATCTTAGAGGAGAACTGCTTAAATTTTAATAATGTATGTTTGACATTTCCCTGTTGTGCCTTTGAACTGAATTAAATTGAAAGTGGGATTTCCTGAAGGTACACACATATGCTTTTTTTTTTTTCTTAAATAAATACATAGTTAAAATGACAGTTTGGATATTTTTCAATGATGAAATGTGCCATCATCCTGCTTCCAAACTTTTACTCATATATGCAAACTAAGAAAAAAATGCCTGTTGTAGCAATGCACTTTGACTACCCTTTTCTATATTTGTAGCCAAGCACATGACAATGACAACTACAATCACGTGACTACTTTTTTTGTTTTGTTTACTTAAATATCAGTTGCTTCCTGCAGCAGAGCAGCTGTCCTGTCCTCCTTGACCTCCTAGCCTCGTGCTATCAGAAGTCACTGAGGAAGTTATTGACTTCATAACTGAACTTTTGTTTTTGGTGCTTGTTGTTTCTGCGGGGAAACTGTTCCACTGTGGTGGCAGGAAAGAATGACCTCTTCCTCTGAAGGTTCCTGAACTGTGGCTTGTTTAAAGATGCAGTGAGACTTTGCAGAGAGGAGAAGGTAGCATATCATTAAGTGGGAAACTGTGGAACCTCGCGATTGGATCTGATTATGATTCAGAGGGCTGCGATACGATTATAAAATGCTGATTGATGCATTTTTTTTCTATACAGGATTTGTTTTTTCCTCACTGTGTGACTTCTTGATACATTTCTAAACAGAGTATTTGTAATGCATAATGAATTTACTTCCAATGTATTCTTTATCAAGGAAAAACAAACACATAAAGAATATATTGCAGGTAAATTCACTATAGTTCCTTTCTTGCTGCCCTACATGCCAAAGAGGCATATGGGCAGTAGTAATAATAGTACATTCTTAATCAGCTCAGCCATATGTGCGGTACAAAATGTTAAAAGTGACCAGCACCCACACTCCCACCCCTGCAATTAATATTTACAAAATAGACTTTTGACATTTATGAATCGATTCAGAATTGTCCACATCAAGATATAACTAAGAATAATTTTTTTCCCCAAACCTCCAGCAACTAGGGCACGTCCATCTATCAGGTACATGCTACTCTGCCATGATTACTGTGGTAACTGCCTTGATTTTTTTCATTTATTTATGGCATAGTCATTTTGCAATGATTGATTGATTTTTGTAAAATTTAATGATTACCTGGTCTTTCTCCTGAAATTTCGCCACAGGGCCAAAGTGCAGCAGTCCCATGTATACTAATCTCTGCAAGTTCTCATAAAAAGAGAAGAGGTATTTCCTAAAAAAAAAAAACACTGTTAGCTTTACATCAACGTGTTGAATTGAAACAAGAGTAAATGAAAAGGTACCGTTTATGAAACAGCTGCATTCTTATTTTGGCAGGCAGAACCCTCAGAAGATAGTGCTGCTTCACAGGGTGGTTCAGATACTCATCCAGTCCGTCAACCTGTGGACACAAGCACACACACTGGATGATCTCTCTTACCCAAACCCTTCATGAGTTGGTACATCATGTGTTCATATTTGATGTTACGATGTGTAGTCGTGGTGCAGGTTTGACAGAATGCAGAATCACACTGTAACTCAGCGTTTCACAATCCTGGTCCTCTGGACCCAACATACTGCACATTTTCCATTTGTTCTAGAACTAATCAGAGCAGATTAGCTCTGTCAGCTGCTGACTGGCTGAACTGATCTGCACCATTAGGGAAAGATTTTACTCACAATAGGAAGAATTTCAGTTGATTCCCTTAAAAGAAATAAAATAAAAGGTTGACCTTGTACGTGATCTGTATGATCTGTAGGAAGATGGAGAGAGGCAGGCAAACGATCAGGTCATTAATAAGAGCCCAGCCGTCGCCACAGTCTCTGTGTGGTCGGAGAGGAGGAATGAATTTCTTCCAAGAATCTTCCTCACAATACACTGAAATACAAACAGGAGCCACAACAAAAAGAGAAAAAAAAAGATTAGTCAGAGAGCAGAGAGGATAGAAGACAAAAAAACAAGATTATAAAGTTTAAAAAGAAAAGAAAAACAAAAAGGAAGGTGTAAAAATATTAAGATAATAATCGCTAATCTTAGGGCCCAGTCACATGGCGTTCTCTGAACAAAGGAAAAACAGTCCCAAAGTCACAAATCATTGAGAAAAAGTGGACGAATGAGCCTAGACTTCTCCCATCACCGAAAAGCCTGCGAGTGCAGAGCGCATTAAAGACCAAAATGAAACTGAAACTAACTAAAGAAAAACGAAGCGAACGTCGACCTTGATGCTTTAAACAAAATCAAAATGAAGCACCAGCATGTGATTATTTCTGGAGCGAGTCTGTGCTGTCCACAGCCACCTGCAGCTGCGTTGTCTTGACAATGTGTGCGAGCACACACGTCACAGCCAGAGACACTGAGAGACTGGAGAGAGAGAGAGAAAGAGAGAGAGACTGGAGGTTGGACGAAGTTGGACAACAATCAAACAGAAAGCTGACGGTACGGGAACTACGCAAATGATGAGGAACCATCAAGACACAAAGCAAAATGGAATATGGACGAATTGAGGTTGATGCCAGGATTCGTTCACATTTTTACACAGTTTGAAAATTCTGCGGAAGTGACAGCTGCAGGAACGAAGCTGGACGACGGTTAAACGATGTATCTGAAAGTCAACACAAGTCCAGTTTTCTTGTTTCGTAATGGCTTTGGTGTCCTTCAATTAGTGCCGTGTGACCGGGGCTTTAAATTTACACTACAGAGATAAGCACCCCCCCTCACCTTTTAAATTTGAAAGATGAGAGTCAGTTGTATTGGATTCTTCCTTCAGCATCTCCTCTTCACCATCCAGTGATGTTGTATCCATGTTAGAAAGTGCAGAATTTGCAGGTTGTGGATCCAGAATGCCCATGCAGCCATTTTCAGACGTCTGTGGTTGTCTGTCTGTGACGATGGGGCTGTGAGTGTCGTTACTGCCCCCTGTATTTGAGACACCGTCTTTTTCAAACGTGTCTGAGTGTTCAGCGGGATCACCATCATTAGAGTCCCCTGGTGTTTGGCTGGGCGAGTGAGGCTCTGTGATGGTGTCTTTCAGAGGGTGCCCGTATATAACATACCAGAGGAAGCTATGAACAACACCCAGGCGATGCATTTTAGGCTGGAACCCCAAAGTCTTACTGATTCCTTGAACTGTAAAAACAGATATAAAAGAGAAAAAAATTAAAAATAAATAAATTAGACAATGACTAGAACAAGCAATGGAATTCTGATCTTCGTTCAATACATCACATGTAATAAAAAGAAGTCAACAAAGAATGTGGGACAAAGATCCAGAAAATTTTCAGATTTCTCATTTGTGTGTATGAATTCATAAGAAAAGATGCATGTCTATGTAAGTCTGATGCACCAACAAACAGGCAGCAAAACAATTCTGTTTAGAAAATAACCAAGAGCAGTGCTAAATGCCTTTTCATTCTGTCAGCTACAGTTTGCAGTCACACAGAACCTCGTATGGGGTTGAAGGCTCTGTCGCTCATGCTCGCTGCTTTCTTTTCACGCGTGCGCGTTTGGGCCTTGTTGGTGCTGGTACGTATTTCCTCTGCGACATTTCTTTGTTCTTTGGCTTGGTCATCAGCCTGCTGCTGACTGTGACACAGGAAGAAAAGTGAAAAAAAAAGAAGCACAGCACAAACATTTTAAGGAGACAGAGATGGAAGGGTTTTTTTTTTGTTTTTTTGTTTTTTTGCAAAATACTGGATTAACATGTTTTGTGGGTGGCCTTATATTTCTCCAGGGATGTATTGGTTATTAGAGCCCGACCGATATGGATTTTTTGAGGCTGATGCCGATAACGATATTTGGATGAAAAAAAATGCTGATAATCGATAAATCGACTGATTTGCCGATAGCCGATAAATCAGCCGATATTATTATTTTTTTAAATGAATAAAATGTTCCTTTTTGGACCCTTAACAAAAAAGGTATGAGCTAAAAGCTGAAGCTTTGTCCTCATATTGATTAACTTTATAACAGAGAAGAATTTTCAAGTTCAAAAAATGCAATCAAGAATTAAACCTTCGTGAAATTAGCAAATACATATCCTTAAAAAGAGTTGTGAAATACATCTGATCTTGTACCTCTTGTTGCTGCAACTTAGATATAGGTTCAGGATAAGGATATAGATCCTTATAAACTTACTTGTATGCTTTTGTCAGCCGATCAGTGCAGTGTGACGGCGAACTACGGGATGAACACATTTAAGCAGGGGTGTAAGCAGCTCTCAGTTGAATGGAGTCAGCGCTCCATCTACTGGACAAACGGTGCAAGGACATTTTACATTGCTGACACAAACATTATTTCAGTAACTGTTCTGTTTATGAGAAATTATCGGTGTTCTATCGGCAAAATTTCGGCCGATAGTGAGTACTTTGAAAAGGGCTTATATCAGCTGATAATATCGGCCGGCCGATATATCGTTCAGGCTCTATTGGTTATCATGGCACATCTGAATGATGCTGTGTGTAAATCTCACTCTGACCACATTTGCATAAGGTGACAGTTTGTGTGTCTCCTGTGTGTGAGGTTTCCCTCCTCAAAGATCATCTGAGGCAAAGAAAAAGTGCTACTCTGACTCAGTGTTGATGGCTGAATGAGTCTGCTACACATACTGTCTCACTGTAATTTGGACAGATCAGATTACAAAAGAAAAATCATTTTAAAAAGGTTTCACAGCTGAATAGTTCAATGACTTAAAACCATATTCTATTGATGCATTTGACTAGTTTAACTCTGACTGTTGATTGTTTCATTCTGATTGTTGTCTTTTTAAATTGCACATCTATTTCCTTTTTAATAAGCAGTATTTAATTAAGTCCCTTCGGCTTGTCCATTGTTTTCACTGGGGGACACCACAGCAGATCCGAGGTGAATCTGCAAATTGATTTGGCACACGTTTTTATGCCAGATACCCTTCCTGGTGCAACATGGAGAATGGAGGTGACCTTGAATCAGGAACCTCCTGCTCTGGAAACAAATGCAATTAACCACGTGGTCACCATCGTGCTCAGTGATCAGTATTTATTACTTTACTTTTTTGAGTTCTGTTCTTATCTATTACTGATGTGATTTTCTTCTTGGGTGTTCTGTATCAGTGACAGACAATTTATATGTTTACTGTAATAGTTTTAACATGTTAAAACAAAGTCTGAGACTGATTCTAATTCAAAGGAGTTTAAAAGGTGGATTAATTTATTCTTCACAAAGTGTGAACATATTGAAATTGATATGCTGACTGTGGCTGCCCACTGCTCCTAGTGCTTGGATAATTTCTAACTGTAATTAGGACGGATTAAATGCAGAGGAAAAAATTAATTGTATGTATATATGTACAATGACAATAAAGGCTCTATTCTATACAAAAAAATACTGAACTACAATTACATCTTATTTACGCTTGCATACATTACTTTTTTAAAAGTAATTTGCTGCTCTTACTGTACAGAAGAGGTGGAGGTAGTGATTTTGTAGCGGACTTGTTCGATGGCTTTCTTCACTATGTCATCATTGGGCTGAATGGATGGATGAACAACCATCTCAACCTACATGAGCAAAATTGACAAACACACCGTGGAAAACTCACTGCAAGTCTCCGTCTGTAATACTCATAATTATAATAATAATAATAATTTTTTTTATAATGCACCTTTCATTAATAAAAATCTCAAAGTGCTACAGGAAAAAAGATCAACAAGAGCTTATCATATGGACCACAGGAAGGTACCACACAACTCAGTATCTCCTCTTAGTCGCACTGCTTTTCTGTCCTTTTTTATTCCACTAAAGTACTTTGATCTCACTAGAAATAATAACAGAATCTGATGACAAAACAACAGAAATGAAAAGATGTCATGCTGTGGTGTTTGTGCATACCTTCTTGCTGATTCCATCTTGTATGACTGTGGTAGTGTACAACTTTACCAAACCTTCTCGAGCCAGGCTCTGAATGTGACGCAGAATTGTCTTCTTGCAGCACTTTGAGCTGTACCCATCCTGCTTCTCTGCATCACCGATCAACTTCTGTAACCTGGAGGGGGCAGGGGAAAACTCCAACACTTTCATGCGTGCTCTCTTTCTCACTTGGCAATAGGCTGGTTTAAATGAGTGGTTTTAATATTTAAGACCAACTGACTGGAAGAGACTCTCTATAATTTTGTAGTTGCGGACAGCTTCAATAATCAGGTTCTTCCGTTTCAAGACGCGGTACGTCACATTCTCCTGCTTGGGAGTGCACGTATGGCTTCTTGATGCTTCACCACTTGTACCCTCCTCCAAAAAAAGACAGAAAACAGGTGATGCAGTTACATTTGACAACATCCACAATACTGATTTCACCCAACAGTCGCTGAAGGAAACTAACCTCTGGAGCTTACCTGCTGGACATCTTCCATAACCACCACATCATCGTCTGCTGGTTTAGCAGACGTGCTGAGCACCCCAGTCTGATGAACTGAAGAACCGACATGTTATTAAATTTTATCAAACTGAATATACGGGGCCACAGAAGTTATGAAAATAACTCACCAAATAAACTTATTATATATTTAACAAACAGTCTGATCGCTATATCCCCCCACTATATTCACACCAGGGGGATAAAAAAAAAAAAGGGGCAAAAATGTGACGGGAGCGACATAAAAGCTGCTTGAGGCACAAAGGGTTTAAAACTGTCCAGCAACATTCCTTACCGGCTGCAGGAACTGACTCTAAGCCTGATGGTCTGTTATCCTCCTGTATGGTAAAGGCTCCTGTTGCACCTGATTTGTCATCACAAATCATTTATAGCAGGCAATTAGGGAAACATCGCAGGTCAGCATGTTGTGGAATTTTGCTTATAGGCAAAGTGCTGTTTATGTGACATCTGTTCAGACTGTTTAGTACTCACCTTCAGGAGGTGTAAGATGTGTGCCGGTCTTCTCACATTTTGCCTGTTTGGTTTTTACACAGCCTTCCTTCCCTGGTGTTTTTCTTACCACTTTAGCCATTACTTTGTCTACAGTCAAGCATTCAACACTAGGTTCTCCATTACCACATGTCTGTCCATCTTCTGCATCTCCAATTCCATCTTTCTGAAGCTCATTGTCTAAAGATTCAGTGCTTTTATGCACCAAAGACTGTGAAGGTGTTGGTGTTTCAGGGGAGGTGGGCAAAGTGTCGAATGTTTGTGGTGCAGAAGTGAAGAGGTCTTTGCGTTCTTGCTCCTTAGCAAACATTTGCAGGTGGTTACTCGCACCCACACACCTGCCAGAAAAGAGCAGACTGACATTCAGAACAAATGGATTTTACTTCATGTAACATTAATGTAAAAGTTCTGACATGTTTTGAATATGCACCTGTGGCTGATATATTTTGTAGTCCTCTGACGGCCTACATCTTCCATGAATGCCTACAAAATGTAAAACAACACACACACACACCCATCCATTCCACATTTTGTTATGTTACAATGTTATTTCAAAATGGAGCAAATTAATTTTTCCCCTCGAAATTCTACTAACAGCACCCCATAATTAGGGGGGTTAGGAGGTTTAAGATACCACACAAATTATTTGTGCCACTCAAAAAACAATTCCTGTCCAACACAAGACAGAGTGAACACAATCCTGACCCACAAGAGGCGTATCACTCCTCCTGTTGTCCACATGGAGGCAGTGTTGGCATTTTAGTCTGTCTTTGGTGGGACCATCTCAACTTGTTAGTAAAATTATAGCAATTACCTGTTCCAAATGTCCAAAATACATGCTTGAATTGCCTGAGATAGTAGGAAAATGCACTCATAATTTCTAGATTTTCTGGGAGGGCATGCCACCACACTTCCCTAGTCAAACCCCCACCCCCCTTCTAAGAAACCTAGATTCACCCCTGTGAGGATATTTTAGATTCAAACAGCATGTGGCATAACATATGGCCTAGTTCAAAAATAATGAAGCCAAAGTGTGACATAACCATCAAAATTTAAAAGTGGTCTTTTTTGTGAAATGTTATCATTTTAGGTATGGTTATATATCAGAGTTTCAATATTTCTATTGGTCTCGGTTCAGTCATTGCTAGAAATTATCAGTGCATATATACTATAATGTGCTAGAGTGTAACGCCTGCAACAACAGTTGGAGGTATCTTCTTTAGTCTGCAGAAGCCTGAAATAAAGATACTATATATTTGAGTCCAGAAGATAATGGGTTCAAATCCCCGCCTGACTGGAAAATCACTAAGGGCCCTTGGGCAAGGCCTTTAATCCTCTATTGCTCCCAGTGTGTAGTGAGCGCCTTGTATGGCAGCACCTTGACATTGGAGTGAATGTGAGGCATAATTGTTAAGTGCTTTGAGCATCTGATGCAGATGGAAAAGCGCTATATAAATGCAGTCCATTTATCTTCCTTTAGAAACATGATGTTTTTTCTAGAAAATGACATTTCTACCTTTACAAAAATGTATTACTGTGTGTTAGTATGAAGCACAAACAAACAAACTGACAAAATACAAGGTTATTTCTTTAACATTCAACTTTAAATGATAATGCTAAATATCCATGTCACACAAAATTGATGAAAAAAGTGCTATTTTTGGGATAAATTTCGTGCATATCTCTGGAACTGTGTGGAATTTTTCCATGAAAATTTCAGTACCTGTCAAAGAAACTATAGGCAACTCAGATAAATCTGGATGGTGCTAAATAAAATAATGGCTTGTTCATGACAAACGCAATGCAAATCAGCAGTTGGGCTTCATTATTTTTGAACTAGGCCATATGGCAGACTATAGATCACCACTCGACTATATCAATATAAACACTAAAAAAGAAATCTTCACAGAAATTACAGAAAAACATATCTCATAATCTGACAAAAAAGATTACAGAAAATATTTGAGAAAAATTCAGCTCAGCAAAGGATGACCTTGTCACAAATTTAAAGATAAACCTTAAATTATGATCTGAATTTAAGCATCTGCAAAGAGTCGATCCAACTGAACCCTCCACTACCCACAAACCATGACATTATTACCCACCCTGAAGTGTACCACGCTTTAAATTCTGCTTTTTTCCTAAATATAAATAGGCACACGTTTGCAGTTTACAGCTAGGTAACTGCTAACAGACAGACTGTATATATCCAGAATTTGATGGGAAAAAAGTGTTATGAACATTCTAAACAGACTGACAGAGTAAATCAGATTTTACTGCACAATAGGGCTGGGCCATTGGACGATTCCATCACCCATCTTGATGGTTTACTGCAAACATTGTGATTTTACAAGAAAATAAACATTGTCCAAACCTACTGCATAGACAACTTGAAATGTTTATATTCATACTCTAATCTCTCAATGTTTGATTATGATACCCTGCTGAGAAACAGAAAAATCAGAGATGACAACATTACCTCCTTGGGTAAGGTAATGATTCCACTTCCACAATGCATACATTTTCCAGAATAACCTTTATTATTCAAATTATTCAAGACAACCAGTCAATCATTTCAGCCTTAAATCCAACAACAAAGAAAAATGTGAGACTTACTTTAACTGCACCATCCCTTTCCAACTTTCGGCAGAGCATACGGAACTCCAGTTTACCAACGTTCATTCTGCTCCCTAGAGCACGCTGTGAGATTCCCTTAGTGCCAGAAGACACAACTGCATAAAGAGAAATGACAGTTACAAATGTTCTGACAATCCAGTAAATAATATTCATCTGTTCCAATGGTAGGTGTATGATGTACACAGCAGTAAACGTATCAGAGCTGTACTTAAGAATCTTCAATTTTATTAAGAGAAAACACAGTATTGGACAAATTATTATCCAAAGCTTGACTTAGCAATTAAAAGGATTATAGCAAGTCATGTTTCTAAAGTAATGTTCAGTATTTGAACAGAGAAATTAAGTCATATAGCCTACATCCATCTTAAAATTATGGCTAGTAAATAATATCAGCACGTTAGTTATTCTGAGATATTGTACCAACAATAAAGATGCCCATTAAGAATAATTTAATGAGTAATAAAAATAAGGCTTGTTAAATGAACTGCATTTATATAGCACTTTTCCATCTGCATCAAACGCTCAAAGCGCTTTACACATCAATGCCTTACATTCACCCCGATGTCAGGCTGCTGCCACACAAAGTACTCACTACACACCGGGAGCAACTAGGGGATTCAAGACCTTGCCCAAGGGCCCTTAGTGATTTTCCAGTCAGGCTGGGATTTGAACCGAGGATCCTCTGGTCTCAAGCCCAACGCTTAACCACTAAACCATCACCTCCTTGTTCTGTACTGTGTGGCTCTCTTTGAATTTCTTGATGACCACTCCAGTTCTTGACACTTGGAAACACTGTAATAATGCCGTCTCTTGCATTGTGAGCATAAAAAGATATTATGTCAAGTCGAAAATGATTAATTTTGTTTTAGGCATGATGCTTTCTCAAGGGACAGCTCAAACCCTGACTGAAGGTTTTATACTGTATGTACATTGGAAGATAACCCTCAGTTTTAAGTTGATTTTACAAGCTTTGAGCATTACAAAGCGCATCATGACAATGCACCCATTCATTCTGCTCATCTGCTTCAAGATTTCTCGGTCAAACACAACACTTCTGTGGTTTGTCAGACTCCCTAATCTCCTGACATGGCTCCCTCTGATTTGTGGTTGTTCCTGAAAATTAAAACAACACTAAAAGGGACTATTTCAGTTGAGAGAAGACATCATGTGAAAAGTGACAGCCTAGTGGGACACTGTTCAAAAGAAGCTGTCAAGAAATGCTTCCAACAATGGCAGAACTGCTGGGAGAAGTGTGTGCAGTCCCAAGGAGACTACTTCGAAGGGGATTAGGATTTCAGACCCAGAGGGGAGCAAGTGCATTTTTTTGTGGCCAGATTTTGGATATTTTTTCAATGCACCTCATATACAGACGGTTCAAGAGGCTCATTGCTACATATGGAAGCATATGTAGCCATACAAAGCAATATCAAACACTTTTTCCTGACCATGAATGGAGATTTTTTTTTTTGTGGTTGAATTCAGAAGTGCTTGAACCCATTTGTCTGTGCGGAACTCTTACACAGGCAGCAGAGGCTGTGTATGCGTACGACAGCGGGATTTTGTCTCTCTGCAAGGCTTTTTTTTTTTAATAAAACAGGCTGTGTGTACGCAGAGCTGTTGCATTTCTTCCACTCAGACAATGATTTTCACCACAACTGCATCCAAATTAATGCAATCATCACCTTAAAATCAAGTCACATGACACAAAATCACACTTATGTAAACTTTACAATTGATCTGTGCTTTGCATGCGTGCCAAACCCTGGGAGGTGGGGCAGTGGTCAACTGGGATTCGTTACAACACTAAACTGCGTAAATCCACCATTAAACAGAAATTTCACATCCTTGACGAATAATAGCAATAGCACTGTTCAGGTGAACAATCAAAATGTTTGTTTTTGTCCATGTCCAGCACAGATGGGAAAGAGTTGGATCTCAGTTACCGTTTAATTTCCAACAAATGTGTGCTGAGAACCTAAAATGCACAAATGGTAAAACACCCGTTATTATATCACTCCATTATATAACCCAACAAGAACAACAACAATATGAAATATACCCCAACTCGTATGTTAAGTTAATGTATGGTTTTATAGTAGATGTGATAATGAAGTCTGGAAATGATTTCTATAGCAAAAGATATTTGTACAGAGAAAGATTTCTGCTTTGACCCCCACTTTGAAAAGGATAATTCCTGTAGCCTCACTCAATACACCACCAAGAAACCGTTTCAGTCAGATGAAGTGTTCATTACTTATTGCAAGGAAACAAAAACAAAGATGACATCTGTGGAACTCATATTACATGACATATGACCCCCATTTTTGAAAGGACTTCTTCTAGCCTCCCTAATAGACCACCAAGAAATGGTTAAATCCAGACAAGGCAGTCTTTAGTTATTGTGCAGAAACGGACAGATGGGGAAAAAAAACACAATGAGATTCCAACTTTGTTTTTTTTTTGGGGGGGGGGGGGGGGGCATAAAAACTTGGCTCATTTTATTTGCAGATAAACTACAAAAACACATTAATGTTTTGAAATTAAAACATCACACAAATGTCTGTTCACTGGGTGAAGCTATGAAACATACCAACATCATACGACTGTGCAATCATATCTCTCTCCATTATTCGCCCCTTTGGTCTTATTCCAGTTTCCTCTTCCTCTTCCTCATCATCGTCATCCTCAACTATGGCTTTTCCTTTATATGGCTTTCGCAGTTTCAAACAGGACACTTGGACTTGATCCCCTGAAAAGTGTTTGTGAAATGATACATTTTTCACCAAATATAACTTACACTGAGTAATGCTGCTAACAAAGACACAAAAAACACAATCTGCTTGGCAACAGTAATAAATATATTGGCACAGTTCCCTTCTGACATTTCGTACAATGATAAGAACGTGCAATAGCGCGTGCTGTTGCGTATGCAACTGTTATTCCGACATCTTTTTACCTTTTTTGTTCTTTTGTGGTCCTGCACTTGGATCCAATTCCTCCAGAGGGCAACGGATCACCTCAATGAACTTGCCCCCTCGCATGTGTTCACACATACGCCTGAGAGTTCGCTCATTCACGTTCTTCAAGAAAAAAAATGAATATAAACAAAATCAGTGACATAAACACACACAGACTGACAGCTACAGGGAGAGGTCACTCACGAGGTGTTCACGGACTTTCCTCGTGGTCACAGTCTGTTCGGGGGCCTGCTGCAGAAAGCTAGATAAGCACTCCATCAATATGTCGTACTTACTCCTCCTGCAAGCAGAAGTATGCCTAATATGTTAACTTATTTCATTTTAGTGCAATTTTTATGTTACCATCTTCTGTACTTTACAATCTTGTGTGCATTTGTATGTGTGTGTGTGTGTGTGTGTGTGTGTGTGTGTGTGTTGGGGGGTGAGGAAAAAATTTAAATAATTTACCACATTGAAGTTTTCATATACAATGTTACACAAAAGTGAACGCAGAATAATGAATGTAGGAAACCCAATCCTTTGGGGCACAGTGCCCAGCTTTGGGTCACCATTTCTTGATGTTTAAAGTGGATATGACACCTAAAAAAATTGGTAAAAATTATATAAATATCAAAAATATACATACAGTATAGTAAGTTGAAAGTGGTTTTAATCATTATCACTGAAATAATGTATAGCTTCTCAAGAGTGTGTTTCTTGGAAAGCGCGATGGCAGCGTTCCATCAGCGGTCACGTGATGCCATGACGTCACAGCCTGAAGAGTCTGTTCAATTGACAACAAGAACAGATAGGTCTCAGCATGGACAGTGACGAGACTGAGAACTTTTCTGACTCCTCTTCAAATGTGGATTGTTTCTGTGAGGAAATCGAGACTGACTCGGATCCTGAGGATGTCGCAGCGGTGATTAGATCCTACAGATTCGAGCCGTATCTTTCGGACCAACGTTCAAACCAGGAGCATTCTGACAGCGAAAATAATGCAGACGGTGCTTATGGCGGAGCCGAAGTAGAGGCAAGAGAAGTGCCCAATTCCGATGGATTTTGAAAGGCTACAGAATACAGAATGGTAAGGGAGGCTTTGATTTTTGTTGCTGATGTTTATAACACTATAATTACAGCATTTTCGATTCTAGCATCTGTTTACCACCTTTGTTATTTTTCCAGACCCGCGATAGTATAGCTACTACTTGCGGACCACCGTCATTACCTTCGGGTTTTTGCCGAGACATACAAAATTCTACAAACCCATGTCCAATCTCCGCCATTTCTCTAATGTAGCAATTTTCTACGCTTCATAGGTATGGCTGTGGACGTTGATGTGCCACGAGGAAAGATGCTTGGAACAGCCCCCGGCAACAAAACCTTCTTGTGACATACATTTATTCCAAGCTGCTCCTTCAAAGCTGGGATGGCGTTGAAACACCCATCTTCAAAATGTGCACAGCACAACAAAGAATACGTGGTCAGCCTCCAAAGCGTCCTCCTTAGTCAGACCTGATCTTGTACAACGAACTTGCTGAACTCACTTTTTGCGGAGATTTTCGTCCTGTGGAAACTTGAAAAGGCTAAAACCTTTCGCCCTTGTGTTTGTGCAATATGCTGCGACACACTGGTCAGGCATATCAATAAACAAGTCCCTGAGAGCTGTGTTTAATCAAAGTTTCTGCCGCTAAAAAAAGTGTAAACAATGGCCGCCAAGCATGCAAGCCGATATGGTCTACAGGCAGTGAGGTATTTCCGGTTTCGTGCTTAGCGGGAAGCTGGTCACGGGGTGTGCAGATTTTTCAGTGGCGGCACGTTCAAATGTTGTATATAACGGGAGAACAAGTCCATTTTCCCAAAACGCCTAGGTTGACCGAATTATATAACCTTTGTTACATGTAATAAGACTATGCTGTCTTTAAGTGTCATATCCACTTTAAATCGCTAAGTGCACTTAGATATGAGCCAAAGAGGCTTTCACCCTCTGCACAAGTAGTGTTATTCTCTACTATCAAAACAGGACCAATTGTCTTTACCCTACAACAGAAATTTCTATTGTGATAAAACAATAATATCGCAATGCAATATTGTGATATCGCAATGCAATATTGTGATATCGCAATGTGATGAGCGCTCACTGAAAGGTTTCTTGACTATAAACCTGACATCTTTACTGACATCAGCAAACAAAATACCAAAATGAAGATGGGTTTGTTTTCCCCACCAAATGAAACATATTGAATCTTTTCCAAAAAGCAGTTTGAGGTGATCCAGTACATGTCTGTGACTGATACGTGTACAGCATGTGTTTGGATACAGTGACTTAGTTTCAAACCTGATTACGTTGAAACGGTTGAGCAGCAGAAGAACTGTGTGCTGCTGCGGCTTTCCATCCTGCCGTCTGACATGAGACTGCACTTTAAGAAGACCATTTTTGACGAGTCCTTTCTTCAAATAGTGAAACTTTCGAGCATCTGTCCTGTTCAAACAAAATGCTGGTTGTTACACAGAAAACAAATGAGCCAAAGCATGCAATGCAGAGTAACAGAATACACACATAACACAAAAAACCTAATCACTGAAAGTCCAGTAAAAACACTGTGGTAAAAGGGCTTGTGTGTGTGTGTGTGTGTGTGGGTTGGGACTCCTACTTGAAACAAAGTCCATGTAAATCTGTTTGCAGCTCTCCTTGCCAGCGTGCTCGCCCAATTCGCTCCAAAATACAGTAAGGTTCGTCAGGAATTTTCAAACTGGGATCACTCTCAGGACCAATCAGACAACGAAATCTCAGCGCCTGAGATGCCACGACAACAAGCTTTCGGTCGTACCTGAAAGCAACATGGAGGAACAGAAGGGAAATGTGAAAAACTGTATGGCCAAAAGTATGTGGACACCTGACCATCAAACCTTTATATAGGAGCTTGTTGGTTATCCCACTCTAGTCTAGTGGTTTAGCCTTGGGCTTGAGACCAGAGGATATTTGGTTCAAATCCCAGCCTGACCGGAAAATCACAAAGAGCCCTTGGGCAAGGTCCTTAATCCCCTAGTTGCTCCCGGTTGTAGTGAGCGCCTTGTATGGCAGCACCCTGACATCGGAGTGAATGTGAGGCATTATTGTAAAGTGTTTTGAGCGTCTGGTGCAGATGGAAAAGTGCTATATAAATGCAGTCCATTTACCATTTACATTTACTCTAAAACCATCATAATTATAAAAGATTTGCACTCAATACACTAACAACTTTAACATGTTTCAAAAGATTTTATAACTAGAAGAGCACTTACTGACACCCATATCTAGAGACTCAACAGTTTCTTGTAGAATTCTGGGTTTCACTCCACTTTTTCCAAGACATAATGAAAAAAATGACAGTACTTCTGCCTTCCACCACCCATACAGTCACTTGCCCAGTTCCGGATCATTGCCGGTTCCGGATCACTGCTGGTTCTGGATCACTGCTGTAGTATTTGCGCCTCCATTTCTCGTAATCAGCGCGAATAAGCTAATACTTGGTACCAACGGAAAGACTGATGTTTTGTCTACAAATGACCACAAGCTCGACCGGATCCAGCCATCCTTGTGATCAGCAGAGAAATCAAAACATCCCAGTGTCTGCGGTGTGCGCGCTTTTTCTCACTCACTCATTCCAGCAAGTTTGAAAGTAACGATCTCTAAGACGTAGCAAAGGTGAGTTGGCCATTCGGTGGTTTTGGTTCTAGAGTGGGAAAATACTTACTTGGGTAGAAAATTCGGTGGTTTTGGTTCTAGAGTGGGAAAATACTTACTTGGGTAGAAAATGTCAGTGTGTTATGTCTTACTGTTTATCTGCTGCACGCATTTATCTCCAACGTGAAAATTTGCCAGTTGTGGATCACTGAAGCAGGAGCTTCGTGTCAGTACTTGTGAGTCATGTGTACTGTGGGGGTCATCTCAACATCACGAATGGGCATGAATGTGGGGGCTTTTACTTTTTAATTCGGCAGAAATCTCACCTCCACACTTCCATTTTTTGCTCATAAAAACGTATAACAGTGCCTTTCAAAACCAAGTAAATTCTCATTTAATAAGTATAATTTATATTATTTTGTGTTCAAAACACATTCTTGGACACAGTGTGTATTATTCTGCATTAGAAGGGCTCCAGCCAGATGCCAGGAATGAACCCAAAGTGACACAGAGTGTCGTGATCCACAACCGGCAAAGTAATCCATTTCCGGCAAATATTTGCACCACACATAATGTGGCTTCACACTTTAAGCAGAAGGGCTACTCCAGACTTTTTCAGCTAGATAACATCCAAATACCCAATACAACAATACCCAATAAAGGACATTCAGTTGCATTATGGCTCCATATAGTGGGACTTTAAAAAAAGTGATCCAGAACTGGACAATGGTCTGTACCATTACTGAGGCTAATGAAAGAGAATCTTTCCTGTTGTCCTAACTTTTGTGGATTTGGAATTGCAATCCAAGTAGGTTTCAAAATGTAACATTTCAGTAATTAACTAGCAGCAGTGACCTTCAAGACTATGAGCAGACATGTGCATAAATGGTGTTCATGGTGCTTATGCATGCTAAAAATAAATGATGTGCAGCAGAAAACACAGAGGGAAGCACTTTTCTACAATATGCCATCACTACTTCCCTCTTGAGATGGAACTCCCTCTATTTTCTCTGCTGCTCATCATTTATTTTTAACCACACACAAGCATCATGACTGAGCACCAGTTATGTGCACACGTGACTATGAGACATCTTTAGAAATTATAGAAGTGAACAAGTACTATCATTTCAACTTACATTTAATTTCAACCACACCTGATCCTAATTTCCATCACTCAGATGTTAAGATTATTTCATACAGAAAGTCCTGACATGTCCAGCAGGTGGCACAGAAGCTACATGTAATTTCAACAAGGAGAGCAGGTGGAAGAAGCAAACCAAGCTTGCATGTTAGAATGATCCTCCATCAAGTCAACCAATGTCTAATCACTTCATCCTCATTATATGCCCTTAATTTAGTGAATTACAGATCATAGGGTGTATTATTTTTGTGTTACACTAATCTAGACAGGAAGTACTCAGTCACTCACTGCATTTCACCGAGCATATCCTTTGGCTCCTCTAAAGTCTGGGACTATTTAAATAACAGAAATAATGTTTTGTGTTTTGTATGTACTTCTACAAAATACCTAATGGACAATTAACAAAAACACAGTGTAAGGCTGATAGCAATGTAAATGTAAATATTGAATATTTTGAGCACAGGAAAGTCGTCATTTTGAAAGAATTTTGCAAAAAAAAAAAATGGGGCTACAAAATAGGTGGAACTTGTGGCCCTATCTTCACACTACAAAATGTCCCCGTAGTACAAACTAAAGAAGACAAACGAGAGCCCGTTAAGAACAAATATAACTTTTTACTGATGTTTGAAGTTGACAATTCCCAGTCCATTACAACTGTCAGAAGTTTGGGAAAATGAGACATCAGCAATAAGCAAATGTTCCCCGGCATGTAGATGTTAACAAATATCTCAATAATAATACTGATTAAAGCTGCTACTTTAACTTGAAGGGCAAAAGATAAATAGATCACACACTCCAGTAATGCCACTTCTATGCTGTGTTTGCTAAAGTGGCACACTGGTAAACTTTGACCAGAAGATTTGACACGGTCACATCGCATGTGTGTTGGTGATGCAGATTTGGCTTATTCTTGATGAGCCACACAAATTTGATGTTTTGGTAGAGTACAGCATGGAAACAAATCCTACCAACCTTTGCAAAGCTTCCTCCAAGTTGACCAGATTGGTGAGGGATTTGGATCGAACATGTTGAGTGATGTTTTTCCTCTCTTTGAAGAAGGCACACGAACCTTGTATCCCATTCTTGTTCTCTCCTACAATGTGAATGGGATAGATGTCTTTCTTTGTGCCAGAAAATGTCTCAGTGCCTGTGTCTGGATCTATGCATTTGAACCTGAAAGCAAACAAGAGATACAAAAATCTTATCAGGACATACAAATTCTAATGTAAAGAGATAATGGGAGACACACACACACACACATACACTCAACAAAAATATAAACGCAACACTTTTGGTTTTGCTCCCATTTTGTATGAGATGAACTCAAAGATCTAAAACTTTTTCCACATACACAATATCACCATTTCCCTCAAATATTGTTCACAAACCAGTATAAATCTGTGATAGTGAGCACTTCTCCTTTGCTGAGATAATCCATCCCACCTCACAGGTGTGCCATATCAAGATGCTGATTAGACACCATGATTAGTGCACAGGTGTGCCTTAGACTGTCCACAATAAAAGGCCACTCTGAAAGGTGCAGTTTTGTTTTATTGGGGGGGATACCAGTCAGTATCTGGTGTGACCACCATTTGCCTCATGCAGTGCAACACATCTCCTTCGCATAGAGTTGATCAGGTTGTCAATTGTGGCCTGTGGAATGTTGGTCCACTCCTCTTCAATGGCTGTGCGAAGTTGCTGGATATTGGCAGGAACTGGTACACGCTGTCGTATACGCCGGCCCAGAGCATCCCAAACATGCTCAATGGGTGACATGTCCGGTGAGTATGCCAGCCATGCAAGAACTGGGACATTTTCAGCTTCCAAGAATTGTGTACAGATCCTTGCAACATGGGGCCGTGCATTATCCTGCTGCAACATGAGGTGATGTTCTTGGATGTATGGCACAACAATGGGCCTCAGGATCTCGTCACGGTATCCCTGTGCATTCAAAATGCCATCAATAAAATGCACCTGTGTTCTTCGTCCATAACAGACGCTTGCCTATACCATAACCCCACCGCCACCATGGGGCACTCGATCCACAACATTGACATCAGAAAACCGCTCACCCACACGACGCCACAAACGCTGTCTGCCATCTGCCCTGGACAGTGTGAACCGGGATTCATCTGTGAAGAGAACACCTCTCCAACGTGCCAAACGCCAGCGAATGTGAGCATTTGCCCACTCAAGTCGGTTACGATGATGAACTGGAGTCAGGTCGAGACCCCGATGAGGACGACGAGCATGCAGATGAGCTTCCAAGACGGTTTCTGATAGTTTGTGCAGAAATTCTTTGGTTATGCAAACCGATTGTTTCAGCAGCTGTCCGAGTGGCTGGTCTCAGACGATCTTGGAGGTGAACATGCTGGATGTGGAGGTCCTGGGCTGGTGTGGTTACACATGGTCTGCGGTTGTGAGGCTGGTTGGATGTACTGCCAAATTCTCTGAAACGCCTCTGGAGACGGCTTATGGTAGAGAAATGAACATTCAATACACGAGCAACAGCTCTGGTTGACATTCCTGCTGTCAGCATGCCAATTGCACGCTCCCTCAAATCTTGCGACATCTGTGGCATTGTGCTGTGTGATAAAACTGCACCTTTCAGGGTGGCCTTTTATTGTGGGCAGTCTAAGGCACACCTGTGCACTAATCATGGTGTCTAATCAGCATCTTGATATGGCACACCTGTGAGGTGGGATGGATTATCTCAGCAAAGGAGAAGTGCTCACTATCACAGATTTAGACTGGTTTGTGAACAATATTTGAGGGAAATGGTGATATTGTGTATGTGGAAAAAGTTTTAGATCTTTGAATTTATCTCATACAAAATGGGAGCAAAACCAAAAGTGTTGCGTTTATATTTTTGTTGAGTGTACATACATACATACGAGGTCTATTAGAAAAGTATCCGACCTTATTATTTTTTTCAAAAACCATATGGATTTGAATCACGTGTGATTGCGTCAGACAAGCTTGAACCCTCGTGCGCATGCGTGAGTTTTTCCACGCCTGTCGGTTGCGTCATTCGCCTGTGAGCAGGCTTTGAGTGAGGAGTGGTCCAGCCCCCTCGGCGGATTTTCATTGTCAGGAAATGGCGGAATGATTTGGGCTTTTTTTCCATCAGAATTTTTTCAGAAACTGTTAGAGACTGGCAGCTGGAAACCATTCGAAAAATTTATCTGGCTTTCGGTGAAAATTTTACGGGCTTCACAGAGAATAAGGACTGTTACTACAGCTTTAAGGATGGCTTTAAGGATGGCTTTAAGGACGCTCGGTGCGCCGCGCTCCGTGCCGCCATCGAGAGCCACAAACCACCGGATCATTTCTAAACGGATGGCTCTGTGGAGCCAGAACCGTCGTCTGCACTTTCTCTGGTTATCACAAGAGCTGGACATCAGCCATTTTCCGGCAGATTTCACTTTTAACAAGAGATTTTGTCATGGAAAGCCGAGCGGAGGCTTCACGCGTCATGATGGATTCGCTACTGGAACGAGACAAAACCACCTCCGTTTTGGTCTCACAGGATGGCTTTGAATTCCTCCGCACGTCTGTCTCAATGTGCCAAAAAAGTGTTGATGTCCACGTCTTTTCACAATTCCTGTGCTAGTCAGACGACGTCCCGGATAAAACACAGCGTCCAGTTTGGAAATGAACGGCACATTCCACTGTTACAGGAGTTTTTGTCATGGAAAGAGGAGCGGAGGCTTCGCGTGTCGCGGCGGTGCTGCATGGTGCACAGCAACGCCGTGATGAAGCCTCACGGGACATGTTCTGGCATGTCCAGGCACATCCACAATTTCTCGGATAATCACTCAATGGAAAAACCACCGACAGCTGTCTGAACGCCATCTCAAAGCCGTCCTGTGAGACCAAAACGGAGGTGTTCCTTTGTCTCGCTCCATCAGCAAATCGGTCGTGACGCGCGAAGCCTCCGCTCGGCTTTCCATGACAAAATCTCTTGTTAAAAGTGAAATCTGACGGAAAATGGTTGATGTCCAGCTCTTGTGATAACCAGAGAAAGTGCAGACGACGGTCCCGGCTCCACAGAGCCATCCGTTTAGAAATGATCCGGTGGTTTGTGGCTCTCGATGGCGGCATGGAGCGCGGCGCGCCGAGTGTCCTTAAAGCCGTCCTTAAAGCTGTAGTAACAGTCCTTATTCTCTGTGAAGCCCGTAAATTTTTCTAATGCTTTCCAGCTGCCAGTCTTAACAGTTTCTGAAAAAATTCTGATGGAAAAAAAGCCCAAATCATTCCGCCATTTCCTGACAATGAAAATCCGCCGAGGGGGCTGGACCACTCCTCACTCAAAGCCTGCTCACATGTGAATGACGCAACCGACAGGCATGGAAAAACTCACGCATGCGCACGAGGGTTCAAGCTTGTCTGACGCAATCACACGTGATTCAAATCCATATGGTTTTTGAAAAAAATATTAAGGTGGGATACTTTTCTAATAGACCTCGTACATACACACACACAGAGACATATATATAGAGAGAGAGAGAGAGAGAGAGAGAGAGAGAGAGAGAGAGAGAGAGAGAGAGAGAGAGAGAGAGAGAGAGAGAGAGAGAGAGAGAGAGAGAGAGAGAGAGAGAGAGAGAGAGAGGTGAAGATCTGTGAGCAGCAATATGGTTTCATGCCGAGAAAGAGCACTACTGATGCAATGTTTGTGCTAACAGTGGTGATGGAGAAATATCGAGAAGTATAGAGAAGCCCAGAAGGCGTTTCATTTGTGGCTTTAGAGATGACTGTGGTATTGTATGAGGAAGTCTGAAGTGGCAGAGAAGTATGCGAGGGTGGGGCAGGATATGTACAAGAACACTGAATCCAATGAAAGACTCGCTAGCAGGCTTTTAATGAGCCTTTCATTGGATTCAGGTGTGTTGGAGCAGGGAGACAACTAAGAGTATCAGGAAGCTAGCTCTCGAGGACCGAACTTGAGCACCCCGATAAAGGGAATGAAAGTCAGTAGCAGCAAGACTGAGTACATGTGTGTGAATGAGAAGGAGCCTAGTGGAATAGTGCAGTTACAAGGAGTAGAGGTGATGAAAGTAGGTAAGTTTAAATATTTGGGATCAACTGTCCAAAGTAATGGACAGTGTGGTACAGAGGTGAAGAAAAGTGCAGGGTGGAATGGGTGGAGAAAGGTGGCACGAGTGATTTGTAACTGAAGGATATCTGCATGAGTGATGGGGAAAGTCTACAAGACAGCAGTGAGACCAGCTATTTTGTACGGCTTAGAGACAATGGCATGGCACAAACAAAAAGACAGGAAACAGAGGTTGAGATGCTGCAATTCTCTTTGGAAGTGACAAAGATGCACAGGATTAGAGGAGCAGTTTATGTGGGACGGTTTGGAGACAAAGTCAGAGAGGTGACATTGAGATGGTTTGGACATGTGCAGAAGAGGGACACAAAGTACATAGGGAGAAGGATGCTGAGGATGGAGCCACCAGGCAGGAGGAGAAGAGGGAGGCCAAAGTGGAGGTTAATGGATGTGGCGAGGGAGGACATGCAGGTGGGAAGATGCAGAGGACAATGTGAGATGGAAACAATTGATCGACTGTGGTGACCCCTACCAGGAGCAGCCAAAAGAAGATATATACCTCCAGGCTCAAGTTTTGGCTTAAAAGTCGCCAATGTTGCACCCATGTGTAAATAGCATTGTGAGTAAAAGAGTGAGTGAAGGAAGGATTGAATGAAGTGAGTGAGTGTGTTAACATATAGAAATTCAGTTTTTATATTTTGTATGTTATAGATGTGTGTTGGCAAGTGTGGAAATGCAAGAAAACTTTAGATGTGAGAAGGTGGATCAATGATTAAATGAAATGGTGAATGAGGTTGTTAATTATGTAAACTGTTAATTATTTAAATTGTAGAATTATGAATTATGTAATTTCTAGAAAGGCCCAACCAGGGACAAGAGTTGTGAATTAGCTGTAGCTATAAACTCTTTGTGCATAACATCAGTTGCAAACACATGCTTGCTCTATGTCTGATTGAATTGCCCCTGCCAAATAAACAAATAAATGAAATGAAATACGTCAAAACTCACTTAAACTGTCATTGTATAAACCGGATACTTGCACTCACTGGACAAAAGCAAAAGTCCCAATGTTTTTGTATGGTTTTCCATATAATAAACACCATATATACCAGATTTTAACATATTTTCACTCACATCAGATAAAACGCCCCATCCCATCACAATGTATTTCCATTAAAAACCCCTCACATGTACTGGACAGAGCATTCTGGGATTGCCCAGTCACAACAGAAATACAAAATGAAGTTCAGCACTGACACTAGCCGATTCAAGGAAAGTGGTTACTATTTCCTTGATTAAAAGCCTGGGCGTTTATTTTTTTCAAACCGTGCTCAGACCCCGTGCCTAAATGAGGCAGGCCTTTATTCAAGGCTGGCGATTATTAACAAAATGTTGCTTGCTGCCTGCACTCTAATATGGTGTTAAATTTCACACATATCCCTGGGTGTGGTGAACAAAAAAACATCCTCTTTAGATCACAGCCCTCTGCATGGGTACCTACCCTCTCTGTAGCCTAACGCACACCTGCTAAACGACAGAGACCCCAAAGGCTGTAATTTGTCACTTTTCCAGTTTCACTCCCTCCTCTCCCATCAAATTTTAATAGTTTTTGCAGTGCGCCTCATTCTAAAGTCAGTTTTACACAGAAGTGAGGTGACAATTGGTGAATCGCTGCTGATGCTCCGAAATGACATCTAAAAGCCAAAATGATGGTGTGAATAAGTAAGTGCCCCCTTTAGTATAACACATACTAACCATCACTTTTACATCCAATCTTCTTTAGACAAGTCAGGGGGTGGATGCATCAACAT
Source organism: Thalassophryne amazonica (assembly GCF_902500255.1). Lineage (NCBI taxonomy): Eukaryota > Metazoa > Chordata > Actinopteri > Batrachoidiformes > Batrachoididae > Thalassophryne > Thalassophryne amazonica. Next base: position 11,843,867 of record NC_047117.1, read on the forward strand.
TTCCAAGACACTGAATATTTCTTCGTTTTTATTTACTTCAATTATGTAGAAATACAAACAGTATAGCACCCTATGGTAAATCTGTGTGGAGTAGATATTTCCAAAAAAACTGAGAGACTGTGCAAGGAGACGAGTGAGGAAAGTCACCAACACACCCAGGGAACCCCCGAGCAAGTTACAGGCTTTTGTGGCTGCGAATGGAGAAATTAGGCATAGTGCAGGTTTTAAATTTTACATCACTACTCATAGCTTCATAGTGGAGTAGAGCAGAGAAGAATTTTCTTTCAACAAAACAGATCGAATCTAGGCTTGCATCTCTGATGTGCCTTCTGGCAAATTGTAGCTGAACTTTCAAGTTTTCTTTGGTAATAAATAAATAAATAAATAACCTTCTGTGTACCACTTCATCATGAAGCTGTATAACTGGAGGGATATTTATCTCTTACATTAAGGTAACATATTTACTTTGTTTGTTCACCTGTTGAATGCAATTACATTTGGTATCAAGCCATGTTTCGCATCAAAGAGAATTTCGCAGATTTGGAGTCAGCTGTAGATTGAAGAACTAGCGCGTGGAAATTTTTATATTTCCTTTTAATTTCCATGTTTTTATTTTGGTGAAAGTGTGTTAAGAATGCCTAAATAGCTCATGGAAATTTTTATATCTCCTATTAATTTCCATGTTTTTTATTTTGGTTAAACAGTGTGTTAAGGATGCCTAAATACCTCATGGAAATTTTTATATCTCCTATTAATTTCCATGTTTTTATTATGGTGAAACAGTGTGTTAAGGACGCCTAAATAGCTCATGGAAATTCTTATATCTCCTATTAATTTCCATGTTTTTATTTTGGTGAAACAGTGTGTTAAGGATGCCTAAATACCTCATGGAAATTTTTATATCTCCTATTAATTTCCATGTTTTTATTTTGGTGAAACAGTGTGTTAAGGATGCCTAAATACCTCATGGAAATTTTTATATCTCCTATTAATTTCCATGTTTTTATTATGGTGAAACAGTGTGTTAAGGACGCCTAAATAGCTCATGGAAATTCTTATATCTCCTATTAATTTCCATGTTTTTATTTTGGTTAAACAGTGTGTTAAGGATGCCTAAATACCTCATGGAAATTTTTATATCTCCTATTAATTTCCATGTTTTTATTTTGGTGAAACAGTGTGTTAAGGACGCCTAAATAGCTCATGGAAATTCTTATATCTCCTATTAATTTCCATTTTTTTATTTTGGTGAAACAGTGTGTTAAGGACGCCTAAATACCTCATGGAAATTTTTATATCTCCTATTAATTTCCATGTTTTTATTTTGGTGAAACAGTGTGTTAAGGACGCCTAAATAGCTCATGGAAATTCTTATATCTCCTATTAATTTCCATTTTTTTATTTTGGTGAAACAGTGTGTTAAGGACGCCTAAATACCTCATGGAAATTTTTATATCTCCTATTAATTTCCATGTTTTTATTTTGGTGAAACAGTGTGTTAAGGACGCCTAAATACCTCATGGAAATTTTTATATCTCCTATTAATTTCCATGTTTTTATTTTGGTGAAACAGTGTGTTAAGGACGCCTAAATAGCTCATGGAAATTTTTATATTGCCTATTAATTTCCATGTTTTTATTTTTCGTGAAACAGTGTGGCTGGCCTGGAAGTATGCGCTGTCGCAGTGCCCTCTAGTGATCAAAATAATAATTCAAACTAATCAGTAGCTTGACTTTAGGTTAGAAAAGGGTTTAAAAAATAATAACCTGCACCTGTCAAACAGCACAACGTCGTCTCTCTCCTCTGGGAGCTCATAGAACTCTAAGTCATTGTTGCATACGAGTGATTTCCAGATGTAGTCTTTGGTGTATGGATCCAGCTGGAGGGGGAACTTGGGTGTTCTATCTTCCAGTCGTATCCACAGAGAGGGGATCGTGATCCCATCCAGACCCTCTAGAGCTACTTCATCCACAACTCCGCTCAGCGCATCCATCCTGTTAGCATAGCCACCCACCAGCTAACGTCCTCCGCGCGTCGCCGTTCTCGACCCAGTCCCATAAACTCTCAGGATATTACAAAAAAAAACAATACACTTGAGCATTTGAATTAGAAATGTGCAGAAACACATAAATGATCCAATGTGTTTGTTTGTTGTTTTTTAAGAGAAGGAACTTCGTTCAAGTACCCTCGTAACTCAGTCTACGTCTTCTTCCTATGTCGGATTTATTGGCGGTTGACAAACCCCAGTGGTGCATTACCGCCACGAACGGTGGAGGAGTGTATAGCAACACATTAAAAAAGTCAAAGCACAATTAATGCTTGGCTCAAGCACAAGTTTCCCACATAACTTGTCAAAATAATGTATTTTCTGATGTATCCTTGTCAAAATAATGTATTTTCTGATTTATCTTGTGACACCATTTGTACCTGTTAATACTTTTTGGAGAATGTCTTTTGCATGGTTGTGTTAGCGCTTCGTGTTCTTGCCTCCTAACATGAAGGTCCTTGCTTCAATGCCCCCTGTGATCCATTCTCCATGTGTATCTGGAGTTAAATCAGCAAAAGCATTCAGAGCAAAACTTGAGACAGATTAATATGTATCTGTGGTGACAGAGCAAAAATAGAAGCCAAATGATACTAAAACAAAACCTTCAGCATCTTCTAACAATATCAAGTTTAAGTTGTTGTACCATCATGTTGCCTCAAAGCAAGAAATGTCATGGGGTCGCTTCCCACCTGTGGCCTTTCTGTGTGGACTTTGTATGTTCTCGCCGGCTTCCTCCCACTTCCAGAGAGATTCAGGTTAGGTGGATTGGTGACTCTTAATCGACCATGGGTGTGCATATGTGTCCGTCTATATGTGGTTCTGCAACAAACTGATGTCCTGCCCAGGCTGTACCCCGCCTTATGCTCACTGCTGCCATATGCTCCAGCCCCGTGACCCTTGATTGAAGTAACTGGGGAGAGAAAATGGATGGATGCATCGTGTTTAACTATTTAACAGCAGCTAGGTGTCAGCATTTAACTAATCCCACATATACCATGTTTGAGGAGTCCAGCAGTTATTGCACTCGAGACTTTTTATGAAGCACACTAGTGACCTTGACCTTTGGACTCCAACATCAATAGGCTTCTTGGGATCACTGAATAATGCACAAATGACGGTTGGTAACTAGTGCCAGTAAAACTGAATTAATCTCATTCGTAAGCGAAATGTTGCATGACTGGCTGACTGCCTGCACACATACAGTAGCTATGTCGAGCCCCACTGGCTGTGCAATGGTTAAAATGGTCAAGATCGGCATGTAAAAATTTTTATTTTGGCATTAACTAATGCATAATTATGGTGGAATTAATTGAGATAGACGTGTGGGAACTCTTATTGATGTCCGTAAACCTTACTTTTAACCCACGGATCTCTCCAAGTGTTTAAAGGGCCAATCTTTCAATTAGAATATCAATTTTAGACCAAATTGCTGACATCTGCTGCAAAGAAACTATTCTGCCAAGAGATGGTTTATTCAACATCTTTATTATGAAGTACCTTTTAAAAAAATGTACAAGTGGAACCAGCACGGTGACATCTTAGCATTTGTAAAACAAATGCCATCGACGTGTGGTGCAGGTCTGAAGATATGTACGAAATTATAATGTACATATTTACAGCAGAGGATTTATCAGAACAGAAATGAGAAAACATGTTTGGAGCTTAAAAAAAATTCAAATGGGACTGAGTGAAAACAGAAACATGAAAAAGCATGGATTGGATTCATAAACATATTTAGTAAGATACATGATAAAGGCACTGTTTCACACAAAGTTTTTTTTAATCCGATAAAAAAAATTCTCAAAAAAAAAAAAAAAAAAAATCAGCTCTGATCATTCAGTTGTCCCTGGTCATTCTTTAACACATAAAATACATCAGAGGGCCATAGTTTTATAAACATTAAAACAAAATAGATCATTCAACTCATCTGGAAAACATTCCTTATACAGCACATGCTTGATTATTAATTTTTTTTATATTAAACAAATACGTAATTTTTCATTTCCAAGGCATAAGGGGTCAGAGGTTTTCCAATCCTGTTTCCCTTACTAGGCTGCACCAAGACAATTATTTTGACGACTGCATTAGCAGCACCTCACACATAAACAGCACTGATAAAACAAACAAAAAAACATAACACTTTGAGATCAATACTGTCGACAGATGTAGATGATGTAACCAAGGATTCATCTGAGGATATAGCAGAGGAAGATTTTTTTTTTAAAGGCAAGTTACATTCAGCTTACAGAGCTGGTGTGTCTTCAGCATGCAGTCTGCACAGTGCCGAGATCATCTCTGAACCACCTTGACAAGGATTTCTGTATTTTGGTTGGAGATTGTTGTAATCATGGTTAAACACCTGGAAAGTTACTGATGCCCCAAGCTGATCTGCACTCTACATGAGGATCCTATCAGCTTCATAAAGCTTGACCTCAATGCTCCCTTTTTATAATCAGCATCTTACACAGTTCCTAAGTGCAGTATTGTGGGCGTGGCCACTGGATCACTGCAGCAGAGGAACAGCTTCACTCCTCGGGTGAAAAACAGTTTAGGCTGCCGTAACTATTTTAGAAAGTACTGAATCTCACTGTGACGCTATACCGCATGATGTGTTTTATGATGGTGAAAAGGGTCAATGTAGGTTTAAATAAAATAATAATAAATGAAAAAATAAACTGCTTGGGGTGCGTGCGGTGGTAATTTTTTTCTTAGAGGGGGGAGGGGGAAAAGGATATCCCAAGTTAATAAAGTCAAATTTGAATTAAAAAAATTATGTATTTGAGGGAGGGATTTTGTGATAGATGAAAGGGATGAAATTTTCTTTCTTTCTCTAGCAAAACTTTGCATTTCCATTAAAGACAAAAATAAGAAAGCTTTCCCCTCGTACCCTTCCTCTCACCCCATCTCACTATTCACATTAAGATCATGAGATAATATGCAGCCACGTTCAAGCTGTTGCACTGTTTGGTGTGCAATGCATAAACCACTGTAAAGTGGCAAATTGTGGTTCCATGGTTTCAGATATTTTCTTGCAAAGTTGATCTCAGAGAATAGTTTTTTTTTTCCTCAAATTTATGACTGACCTGAATAACTTTTTTCTTCATAAATTTGACTTTTTGCTCACACATGTATGATTAGGATTTCAGTATATTCAAGTTCCCCCCTGACTAATTTTTTTTCTCGTAAATTTCTGATTTATAATTAGAACAGGAGTTTTTCCTAATAAATTTACAAATTTAAATTATATATCACTCCCCTCCCTCCCCATACACACACTTTTTCTGAACACCTACAATGACTCCAATACACTGGCGTAGTATTTAATAGACTTGCTAATTTGACTGGATATGTACTGCAATACGTTGAAGTTGAGACTTAAAATAAGGGGGGGGGATATATTCGAAATGCATACATGTAAGCAAAGAGGATGGGTGATGTGCTCTTTGGCTGTGTTCAGACTCAGACACATGCACAACAGTTTTTCCACACTCAAAATAATCCATAGTGGCACGTAGACATGAGCAATGGGTTTTGTGCATGTGGTCTCGGTATAGCAGAAAGATACAGCACACAGTCTGTGACCACTAAGATGCTGCAACCAAAGACGGCACATCTGTAGTGTGCACTTATCTTCTTCATGGAAAAGTAGAATGATTTGCTAAATGGGTTTAAAAAATAAAAATCTACATGTACAATCACTGTATGGCAAAACACAGCTACCAAGTTGTAAGTAAACCGTACAAAATTTGAATACAGGGATCTTGTGAAGTTAAAAACAAAATTACTGCCCTGAAACGGCTAATAAACTAATTTCAAAACATACACAATAGTATAACATTAAGTTGAGATATGACAAAATAAGGCTGCATTAATATGTAATAGTACCTGCCTTGTATATACACAAATAAAATGATAACAAGTAATTAAGATACTTGTCTTATCAAAAATATGTAGCTTTGGTAAACAAGGTATGTGGAGCACTGTTTTCAGTGAACAGAATGATGTGATAATTCACGGCATGAGATCCAGGAATCAAGGGTGAACGAGGTTCCGCTTTGAAATCACGACACGGAGAGGAAAAGCGGGCTCCGGTTCCATTCCAAAAATACTCTCTCCTTGTCACCAGCTGATGAGGAACAGAGACAGTAGAAGGCAGCGAGACTCCAGCGTGGAACAGAGTGCTTCTTCACTGACCCAAGCACCGAATGAGCAATGATCGTTTCTGTGGTAATGTAGCAGCATTGTAATGGTCTGCGGAGGACACGCCTCCAGAGCACAAGTGGAAGACGACGTATCCTCTCACATCCTGTCCGTCCCGAGCAGCGGAAGACTGGTCATAAATCAGATTTTAACAGCGCCCCCTCAGACGAGGCACGTCTATGTTCTTTTTTTCTGCTCCATGTCCTTCTGGCCAAGATTTGTATGTTTAGGTCCAGGCTTCGACTCATTTCATAAGAAAAATAACATCCTGCTTACCAGAGAAAACCGTACATCAAACGTTAGCTGTGATCTGCCAAACATCACTCCCGCCATCTTTCTTTCATTAATTCACCTAGTCAGGGCTGCCCCCCCCCCTTCCCCAAAATCAGTCTGATTTTTCCTCTATCAATCTCCTCTTAATATATTTCTAACAGTTTCAGTCAACCTTCTCTACTTTCCCAATGATCTTCTCCTCAAAGATGGGCAAGATGGCGTCATCGTCGCGAACCTCCTCGAACACAACACCGCAGTCAAACTCGTCGCTCACTTTCTTAAAATAGAACCTGCACACAGACGAGTCAGTTATTTAGTTCACTCATTTGTATTTACTTGTTTTAAAAAAAAGGACTCCGATGGTCTCACCTGTAGTGGCCCTTTTTGGTAAGAAGCTCCTTGAACTGGCCCAAAGTCACAACTCGACCTTTGACTGATGTCCGGTAGGGAATCGGCTCACCACAAAAGTAGTATGCGACAGTCATGTTGTCACACAGCTGCCGCTTACCAGACTTGTGCCTGAGAGAGAGCCACATGTTTTATAAAGTTAAATGTTATAATTTTATTTTTACTGTTTTTAGTGAAGCACTTTGTGATTTTTTTTTTCCTGTGATAAGTACTATGTAAGACATTTTGTTTACGTACAAGCACATCAAAGCACTACTCGTACGTGTGAGCACACACCTCTGCTTGGCCTGCTGCAGTACGGTCCTCCTCCTTTCTTCTTCCAGCCTTCTCCTAGCCTCCTCCAGCTGAGTGAGGGGGTTGGGAGCTGGGTTGGGGGGCATAGCTGGGTCTTGGATAAAAGGGTGAGATGGTTGAACCTGCGCGGACGACGAGCAGGGCATGGCGGGAGAAATTGAAGAGGGGTTGTTGCGTAGCTGAGCTGACACCCAGGGGTGCACAGCTCCAGGTCGCTCCACTGAGGTTGGACGTGGTGACTCGCTGCTGGTTCCGGTTCTTCTGGAGCCACTGGTGCTTCCTCTTTTTTTTTTTTTTTTTTTTTTTTTTTTTTTTAAAGGAAGGTCACAGGATGAAAGTCAGTGTTAAATATTTGTGTGAATTATCCCCGTTGAGAGGGATGTGGTAACATAAATCAGTGCTTTTTACACAGGTCAAAATGCCAAAAGATAACAGGTAAAACTGCCTTCACATGGTGGCAGCCAGCAGCAGAAAAAGCTGGATGCATAATTATTTTCAGTGAGAGGCTGACAGGAAAATTCCTCCTCCTGTGGCAAATGGAGGTTGTTTCATCTTCAATGAGAAGTAAGACGGATAATTTAACTGCAGAGAGTCGCCTTATTTTAAACAGTGGGAACAAAATATGTGATTTCACAAAGGAATTAATTTATAACCTCACAAAAGTTAAATTTTTTAAGCTGCCATCAGTCAGAGTTTCCTGTTTTAATATAATGCTGTGCAATGAAGCAAATTTTTGTTGTTATCACTGAAAAATGGCCATGGCTGAAGTCATCTCCTGCAGTATGCCACTCTGTTACCACCATGTGAAAGCAGTTTAACATTAATTGGACATCCTCTGGCAAGCTACAAACAAGTACAGGACAAAACAAATGTGCAAGCCCCAGGAAAGTTCTCTGTCTGTTGTCTCGCCAGACATCAGCTGACGTGGAACACATTTAATGAATGAGAAAAGGATTTGTACAGGACAAAAACAGGCAAATTACTTGTGATGAAAGACATTTTATTGAAATGGGTGCTTCACTTTTCCACATTTTGTTATGTTACAGCCTTATTCCAAAATAGATGAAATTCATTTACCCCTCAAAATTCTACACACAACTCATAATGACAATATAAAAAGTTTTGAGATTTATGCAAATTTATTAAAAATATATATAAAAAAAAAACTAAGAAGACCTGAACTTAATTTTGAGTTTGATGGCAAAGATTGTGAATACTTACGTACATGGGATTTATTTATTTTTAATAAATTTGCAAACATTAAAAAAAAAAAAAAAAAAAACCTTTTTCATGTTGTCATTATGGGGTGTTGTGAGTAGGATTTTGAGAAGAAAAAATTAATTTACTCCAGTGTGGAGCATTTTGTAACATAAAATGTGGAGAAAGTGAAGTGCTATAAATACTTTCTGGATACACTGTAATTTTGGTCATGCTCATGTACAACCCCTGGCAAAAATTATGGAATCACCGGCCTCGGAGGATGTTCATTCAGATCACAGACATGACACAAAACTAAAGTCATTTCAAATAGCAACTTTCTGGCTTTAAGAAACACTATAAGAAATCAGGAAAAAAAATTGTGGCAGTCAGTAACGGTTACTTTTTAGACCAAGCAGAGGGAAAAGATATGGAATCACTCAATTCTGAGGAAAAAATTATGGAATCAGCCTGTAAATTTTCATCCCCAAAACTAACACCTGCATCAAATCAGATCTGCTCGTTAGTCTGCATCTAAAAAGGAGTGATCACACCTTGGAGAGCTGTTGCACCAAATGGACTGACATGAATCATGGCTCCAACACGAGAGATGTCAGTTGAAACAAAGGAGAGGATTATCAAACTCTTAAAAGAGGGTAAATCATCACACAATGTTGCAAAAGATGTTGGTTGTTCAGTCAGCTGTGTCTAAACTCTGGACCAAATACAAACAACATGGGAAGGTTGTTAAAGGCAAACATACTGGTGACCAAGGAAGACATCAAAGCATCAAGACAGAAAACAAAGCAATATGGCTAAACGAAAGCCATCATTAACACCTAAACAGAAAAACAAGGTTACAATGGGCTAAGGAAAAGCAATCGTGGACTGTGGATGACTGGATGAAAGTCATATTCAGCAATGAATCTCGTATCTGCATTGGGCAAGGTGATGATGCTGGAACTTTTGTTTGGTGCCGTTCCAATGAGACTTATAAAGATGACTGCTTGAAGAGAACATGTAAATTTCCACAGTCATTGATGATATGGGGCGGCATGTCAGGTAAAGGCACTGGGGAGATGGCTGTCATTACATCATCAATAAATGCACAAGTTTACATTGATATTTTGGACACTTTTCTTATCCCAAATAATTTTTCAAGATGATAATGCATCTTGCCATAGAGCAAAAACTGTGAAAACATTCCTTGCAAAAAGACACATAGGGTGAATGTCATGGCCTGCAAATAGTCCGGATCTTAATCCAATTGATAATCTTTGGTGGAAGTTGAAGAAAATGGTCCGTGACAAGGCTCCAACCTGCAAAGCTGATCTGGCAACAGCAATCAGAGAAAGTTGGAGCCAGATTGATGAAGAGTACTGTTTGTCACTCATTAAGTCCATGCCTCAGAGACTGCAAGCTGTTATAGAAGCCAGAGGTGGTGCAACAAAATACTAGTGATGTGTTGGAGCGTTCTTTTGTTTTTCATGATTCCAGAATTTTTTCCTCAGAATTGAGTGATTCCATATTTTTTTCCCTCTGCTTGGTCTAAAAAAGTAACCGTTACTGACTGCCACAATTTTTTTTTCCTGATTTCTTATAGTGTTTCTTAAAGCCAGAAAGTTGCCATTTGAAATGACTTTAGTTTTGTGTCATGTCTGTGATCTGCTTTTTTTCTACAAAATTAAACAACTGAATGAACATCCTCCGAGGTCGGTGATTCCATAATTTTTGCCAGGGTTGTATTGGTCCAAGCCTTCGTCAGGCAGAATTTCACATGAAATACACCGGGCACTCTGATGTGCGAGAATGGTGTGTATACATACACCCGGAAATAGTTAAACTGACTCTGTTGTGCAAACCAGCTGATTTTTTGTTAAGTCTTAATGAGTTAATTAAACACTGCACAGACCACTTAAAGTAGACCTGCACTGAAATAAATGCAATCAGATCTTTGGACCAAAAACTGACATATTTACACATAAGATCCTTCTGAATGTAGTAAAGTAAATCTGCAAGCCCAGATCTGTCATTCAACAGAGAAATCTTCATTTAAAAATTACAAATTTACAGCTAAAATTTAGCCCTCCACAAAACTGTCATCACATCCAGGATGCTGCCGAGACGTCAGGGCAAAGACCCTATCCCAGCATGCATTGCATGCGCCAACTATAATTTGTGGATTTACGTCAGTTTGCACCCTTTTCTTGTCTTATACGGAAGGATGTACTTTTTTAAAAACTTCATATTGTCTTGCGGCACGTTTGGTGAGTACACATTTCTTTTATTTGTGCTTGAAAATTATTTTGGGGGACTTTTTCATACGCCCGTTTGATTGAGTGGTGTCGCCTTGAAAATCTACTGTCTTTCGCCTCCGGTGTTACCTTCGCGGAGTACGGAGGCGGGACCAGCAAAGAATCCAAGTCATTAAAAAGATATAAACCTCTCTCAGCAGCCACAGAGCTCTGCGGCTCCGATTACCGAGACATGCGGCGCTCCGGAAAGTCTGTCCTTGCAGCAACAGGTGTCACCGGCCGCTCCGCATCAAAACAGTGAGCGTAGTCTCTGGACTTTTGCCAAGTTGGCTGCACCTCCATTCAGTAGACAGGGACATGGTGCCGGCTGCACAGCAGACACGGGGGCAGTGTGAATGGCCCGCTTCAGCGTTTACCGAGCACGCAGACTCAGTAAGCGCAGCGGAGGTAGAGAGCGAGGCACCGGGGAAGAACGTCGCCCGCTGTCGATATCGCCGCTGATCTGAGCATGCAGAGCTGTATCTCACATTCATTGCAGCTTACGTTTGGATGCTGAAACCAGGATGTGTATAACAGTAACATTACTAACAGATAAAATCAATTTCAATGCGGGATCGGACTGAAGGCGGGAGCGCTCCGTCTTCTGCCGGACGTCACTGCAATGACCCGGATGTACAAAGTTTTCGCTGAGGACCAAATTTTAGCTGCAAATTTGTCATTTTTAAATGAAGATTTATCCGCTGAATTACAAATTTGGGCTTGCAGATTTACTTTACTGCATTCATAAGGGTCTTATAAATACATATCAGCTATTTCTTTCTGAGATCTGACCACATTTATTTCAATGCAGGTCTACTTTAAACAGAAAACTGTAAATATCTTCAATTCATCCAGATTTTAAAAATTAAGAGGCAGAGCCTTGAGGAGCTATATAGCTTCCACATCATGGGCACTTAAGTTTTCACATTTTGTTTTGTGCAGTAACATTAAAATAAAACGTGGACATGATAAATATGATTCATGATCATCACTGTAGACCTTGAAGTTAATTTTTTTTTTTTTAAGATTACACAGTCCACAGTTTAGTACACATAAAATATTTCAGATTAATTTTGTTATGTTTTGTTCTTTATTTTGATAGAGGTGGTTTGAAAAAACGTCACTCACCCGTGTGAGCTCTTTTTATGTCTGATGGCGTCTCCTTCCATCATCCACTGCAGAATTTTCTGGTTTCTTTCCAGACTGTCCAGAGAAACTTGGGTGTCCACACCATGCCCACTTTCATCACCTTTGCCTGACGTTTCCGTTTTCTTACAGCCTCGTCGTAATAATGTGCTTCCTTTACTACTACAGAACCAACAGGTAACACAAAGTCAGGTCGTTTAATTATCTAACCCTATCCTGACAAACACTCACTAGCGTATCGTACCTGTAGCCCATCCCCTCCAGTGTGCTGGCTCCAGCTCCGTCAGCATAGTTACGACTTCTCGCCGGGTACTGGCTAGCTGGGTCACCGTTCCACAGGAAGTTGGCTGGCACTCTGGAGCTTACCTCGTCTTGATCGTCTCTTCCTCTGTGGTGATATGATTGCTTGTGGTGATGTGAACCTGAGACGGACGCCAATGTGAGAATTATTCGTCCGATTCTACTTTGACTCAGATATATCACACAGCCAATAACAAGCATGGGAATCTCAAAAAACATTTATTTACAAATGTTCAATTAAAAAAATTAAAAAACTGTGCAATTGCAATAAATATGAAAAACATGAAACCTTTTTCCTCCTTGGTATAAACTGTTTCCCCCATCAACACCAAAATACACAATATAATGCTCAAAACAAAATACATAGCTCCTCCGCAGTGCAATGCAGTAGGAACAGGCCATTGTGGTGTGTGTGTCGGGGGTGTCTGGAAAATGTCTGAAACTTTTTGAAAATCCTAATCCTCCGAAGTACAGTACAATCTCTCTTCAAGTACAAAACATAAAGCTTTAAATATTTCTGAAACATCAGCTAGAGGCTCAAATTAGTACAGAACGTCAAGATAAAAATTTTTTTCCTGGTACTGATAAACAGTTATGGCTTTAAAAATAAGTCACCATGACACACACACACAAAAATCACACTTCGGCAAACTTTACAATTAATCCACGTGCCGATCCGTAGGGGAAGAGGCACCACTAGTGCAGTAGTTTTTGAATCAGCGGGGTCAGCCCTTATTGTCGCCGGATTTGCTGACTGCTGGTGCGCTGATCCTGACAGGAGCTGCTGCTGGAGCTTTCACAGCTTTTATAAAGATAAATATTAAATGTTAGACAACTCAAATACTGAGCAGGATAGTGTCTGTGACTTTACAGCAGCAATCATCTAACTTGTTTTGACACACAAATATCCATGTGACTACAAACAGCACAAATTTGTGGGGATAACAAAGATCACTCTGCTGTGTTTTTAAAATTACAACACTGTGTGTTAAGCACAAGTCTGCCAAGGAGGTACTTTATTCTGCTGTTAATCTTTGAGCTGGAAAACCTCACACACAGCAGACATACAGACTGTTGCCAACAGCAATGTGGATTTGGAAATTTACTTGCAGCACTAATTAAATGCACAATGACCACGTGAACGTCACTGACTAAATTAGGGTTTGTTCCCAAAAACACACAAATTCATGAATTCCCCGAAATTCTCAATGCATTTTAATACCAAGCCAAACATCTCACCTTTGACCCCAGCAGCAGGTAGATTGTGACCTCCGCCTCGGTGTGGAGGGTAATGAGGCGGGCCAATCCCCCCATCAGGTGAGCGTGAGGTCTTCGGGGGAGTGTGACGACCCCCTCCTCCTAAGGTGCTGTTTGCTGCCCCTGGCGACTGGCAGCCTGGTGTTTTCATTACACGCTGTACATGTTCATCCAAAATAGACTCCGGGTCATCATCAAGAGAATCCTCGATGGCAACCAGGCCATATGCTGCGGCTGTTGCGGTGTTAGCAGTGGTCTCTGAATATCGGGCACCGTAGAGAGGTGGGAAAGACGAGGGGAGGGGGAGTGGTATGCTATGAGAAGACATTGAGGTTGTCATGGAGATGTCAGCATCATCCCCCTCTTCTTCCTGATGAGAGAGAATGCAATTTAAAATTCCTAGGTGAATATGCACATATAAGCCAGGACATGCACAAAAACGTAGATCACAAATTTGTTTTCAAGATTGTGTCAAACACAAAACTTAAGAAACAAAAAACAAACACATCACATAACACACTCACCAGTCGTACTCTTTTCAGCCTCTCTTCTAGTCTCTCCTGAGCCTCTCTGTCCTTGAGAACAGTCTCCAGCCTGCTGATGAGCTCAGCAGCAAACCTCTCGGGCTCTACATGTATGTCCTTTGGCAAGCGGTACGTGCGCTGTTGCAAAACAGGCACAAAATCGCATGTTATAAAATTCTGTATACCTCAAACAAGGTCATTTTATTGCCAAACTCATACGTGTAGTATGGAAGAGAACAATAAGTGTAAAATGCAGCAAAACGAGCTGTAGCGTTGTTGAAAGAAACAAGTTTCTCTGTATGAAACAAGATAATATTTGAGAACGCCAGAATGTTCAGTGTACGAGGGCTGTCCGTAAAGTATAGGTCCTTTTTATTTTTTTCAAAAACTATATGGATTTCATTCATATGTTTTTACGTCAGACATGCTTGAACCCTCGTGCGCATGCGTGAGTTTTTCCACGCCTGTCGGTGACGTCATTCGCCTGTGAGCACTCCTTGTGGGAGGAGTCATCCAGCGCCTCGTCGGAATTCCTTTGTCTGAGAAGTTGCTGAGAGACTGGCGCTTTGTTTGATCAAAATTTTTTCTAAACCTGTGAGACACATCGAAGTGGACATGGTTCGAAAAATTAAGCTGGTTTTCAGTGAAAATTTTAACAGCTGATGAGAGATTTTGAGGTGATTCTGTCGCTTTAAGGACTTTTCACGGTGCGAGACGTCGCGCAGCGCTCTCAGGCAGCGTCATCAGCCTGTTTCAAGCTTAAAACCTCCACATTTCAGGCTCTATTGATCCAGGACGTCGTGAGAGAACAGAGACGTTTCAGAAGAAGTCGGTTTCAGCATTTTATCCGGATATTCCACTGTTAAAGGAGATTTTTTTAATGAAAGACGTGCGGACGGGTCCGCGTGTCGGGACGCAGCCGACGCGGTGCGGCGGCACAGGAAAAACACCTCCGTGTTGATAACCATTTGTTAAAATCCAGTTGGCTTTTGATGGCTTTCAGTGGAGTGAGTATATGAGAAATTGTTTATCAGCTGGAGATGTTCCAACTTGTCCTTAAGGCTTCCAGCAGAGGTGTTTTTCCTGTGACGGAGCGTCGCGGCGGCTGCGAGCCGACGCTGCAATCCGCCCGCACGTCTTTCATTAAAAAAAATCTCCTTTAACAGTGGAATATCCGGATAAAATACTGAAACCGACTTCTTCTGAAACTTCTCTGTTCTCTCACGACGTCCTGGATCAACAGAGCCTGAAATGTGGAGGTTTTAAGCTTGAAACAGGCCGATGACGGCGCCTGAGAGCGCTGCGCGACGTCTCGCACCGTGAAAAGTCCTTAAAGCGACAGAATCACCTCAAAATCTCTCATCAGCTGTTAAAATTTTCACTGAAAACCAGCTTAATTTTTCGAACCATGTCCACTTCGATGTGTCTCACAGGTTTAGAAAAAATTTTGATCAAACAAAGCGCCAGTCTCTCAGCAACTTCTCAGACAAAGGAATTCCGACGAGGGGCTGGACAACTCCTCCCACAAGGAGTGCTCACAGGCGAATGACGTCACCGACAGGCATGGAAAAACTCACGCATGCGCACGAGGGTTCAAGCAAGTCTGACGTAAAAACATATGAATGAAATCCATATAGTTTTTGAAAAAAATAAAAAGGACCTATACTTTACAGACAGACCTCATATTATTTAAATGTTAACTGTGACACAGATGTGTCAGACTTGAAAAGCACAGTGGTTTAGTGGTTACCACTGCTGCTTTGCTGCAAGAAGGTCCCAGGTTCACTTCCCGCCTGGTCCTTTCTGTGTGGAGTTTGTATGTTCTCATCATGCTCCCTGCGGGTTCCCTCTGGGTGCTCTTTGAAAATCCAAAGAAATGGAGGTTAAGACCCGTTAATGCGGCACTTAACGAAGGGAAACGAAGCCCAAACAAAACAAGAAACCTGGGGCCTGTACTATGAAGCGGGGTTACTGGCTTATCAGGGTAACTTCGGGAGTAAGTTGATGACGTGTGGAGTAACTTCCCGGTTAACCCGTACTACGAAAGGTGGATAGGTTTTGACCGAGGTATGCTGCCATGGCAATTTATGCTGTGTGCCAAACCTGCTCCGAGCAGGTTATGTTCTCGGTTAGCTTGAGGTTTTCGCTTAACCACTCCCTTTATAAGTACCGTCCATCCACCTTCAATCACTCCGAAAACAATGCCGGCCTACCTGGATGATCCGTTTGATATTGGGGCACAAATTGTGAGGGGCTCTCTTCGCAGGGCGAGGGTTTTTAAAGACCGCCAGAATCTGCTGACATACCCGGATGATACTCTCTATGAAAGATATAGATTCTCAGCCGAGGGAATTCGTTATCTTTGTCAGCTGTTCGGGCCAGAAGTCTGTAACATCACCCATCGTACACTGTAAAAAAAGACTGTTGTTTTTACAGGAAAACACTGGCAGCTGTGGTTACCAGGGAATTCCTGTAAAAATTACAGCAGTTAAATGTACAAAAAAAAAAAAAAGAGAGCTCTTGCTTGTAGATTTAACAGTTCTTTTAATGTGAGTCAGCCGTGGTTCATTCACTGTAAATCCATATACATATTATGTCTGTAATGTTATCTACTGTGCTGCTGTATGTTTTACAGGAATTCCCTGGTAACCACAGCTGCCAGCGTTTTCCTGTACAAAAAAGTCATTTTTTACAGTGCAGCAATGCCCCGACGATCGAGCAGATAATGTGCCTTGTGCCTATTTTGCCAGTGGACAATTTATGTATTCCATCGGTGATGCTGAACATCTGAGCAAGAATACTGTATGTCGTATGATTCGCAAGGTAGTACTTGCTCTATCTAAACTGTTGGATGCATTTGTCGTTTTCCCTGGCCATTTATCCGCAATGCAAATCAAAGAAGGGTTTTATGCAATCGCGGGTAATTACTAATATCAAAACAGGTCTAATGCATGTCCATTAATTAGGCGAAGTGGGGCTTATCAAGCTATGAATATAAACCTACCGTTCTGAAGGATGTTTTTATATTTCATCTTCACCTGCTGCCAGGTGCGTTTGGCACTGCTATTGCATCTGAAATATTGACAGGATTAGGAATAGCAATCATACAGTCAAGGTAGCCTATTTAGGAAACATTAAATTAACCTAACATTTATTAGTAGGCCTATGCCCACTTCTGAATCGTGTTGCATCTGGGCGTAATTAATGAAAGGTCATTTTTTTACACATATTAGACATTCCACAGGTTAATCATCTGTAACAGATTTGGAGAACAATTGAATTGTACGTACGCATTTACCCGATTAGCAATACGTTGCCAACAAGCCTGTCTTGCTTTATTGGCAGACGATGTGTTCGATTTCCCCCTAAACGTTAATTTAAATTCCTCGTAGCTCCGCATAATAATCGTGCATTCTTCTTCGGTAAAGTACGGTGACCGCGCCATCATTGAAAAATGGTGACATGCGCTGCAACCTGCCCCTTTTATGTGAATGCGCACAAACTCCAATTAGGTTAACACAGGTTCAACAAATCAACATCTTATTCAGCGTCGTAGTACCGATTAACACCACTTGAGAAAACCAGGTTTTGTCAACCCCGGTTTAAGAGGTTGACCCTGGGTTACATCTGAGTAAGTTAACCCCGCTTCGTAGTACAGGCCCCTGGACTTTTGTTGACATCGGTTAACCTTCGTGCAGCTTGTTCCTGCAGCTGGTGCTTCGTCAGGATTTTTAAACGGTTGAAAAATTTGAATGAATGCCGCTGAAAACCTCAATTCGTTCGTATTTTGTTTAGCTGTCATTCTTGGTGGTTTTTCATAGTTTGCTTAGTTTTTGTAACGTTAGCATTTAGACTGTTTGACCAGCTCAATGTTTTCATACAGTGCAGAAGCCCGTTTGTGACCGCTGGTGCTGCTGCTGCTACGTTCATTTACAGTCGGAAATTTCCATTTACAGTCGGAAATTACAGGGCAAACTCAGCCTGTTTGCTCTGATTTTTTTTTTTTTTTATCTGGGTGGGGGTGAGCTTCACTGGGCTCAGGCACCTTATATTTGCCAGAATTAATCTTTTGTGTAGATACAATGAATTATTTTACCAAAATTAAAATGAAAACCACGTTCCTGCTACAAGCAACTGCTGAATTTGACACAACAAAGACGTCATGTAATTTCCGACGGTACTGAACGCAGCGACAGCAGCAGCCATCGCCTCCTGCATGCTCTTATTATTTTTTATTAAATATAACAATATGAGTTGTAGAAATGACAATCCAACCCTTCTGTGCATGTGGCAACAGGTAGATGATTCAGATGATTATATAAGAGCTGTTCTGGAAGGCAGAATTCACGTTGTGGATCAGTGGCAGCTGGTGGAAATAACCGCACATGGGGAGCCACTGCGCGGCGTTCACACGGACTGATCAATTTACTGCTCTGATATATTCAGTCATCTTTACGCTTATATTTATTCCTCCTTTGGACAGTTTTCTGTTATAAATCAATATATGGCTTAACAACGTAATACTGCGAAATAGCACAGCGAAATAGCACAGCAAACCAGCGATTTGTTTTTTTTTTTTTTAAATGGAGCAAGATGGAGCACGAAGCGTGCCGTGAGTCTGAACCAGACAGTGAGGATTCTGATGAGGAGATGATCCCTCCTTTGTTCTGGACGAGGAACCAGGACAGGTGGATCCACCAACGTGTGCACAGATCTCCACAGTGTGTTGGATCGCATGCTTCTGCTTGCAGTTTCTCCAGCACTCAGGGGCTACAGAGCTCCAGCCCAGCGCAAAGTCCTGGAACGCAAAGATGCAGACACACTGCTCCAGCAGTGGCTCCAGATGCGTAAAAGCGTGGAGATCAACATTAGATTCAGTTTCGTTTTGTTCCTCTTTCGTTCCTTTTGCGCTCTTGATTCGCAGGCTATTTGGTGATAAAGCTCGTTTGTCGAACTTTTCTCGACGATTTGTGACTTTTTTACTTTTTTTCCATTCGTTCAGGAAATATCGTATGCCGTGTGACCGGGTCATTAGGAGAATTGGAAACTTTAAATTGGATATCGGTGTGAATGAATCTGTTTGTCTGTATGTGGCCCTGTGACCTTTACCCGAGGTCATCAAATATGACCACTGGGTATTGTGAAGGCTTTGCATCCATCTGTCTGTGCTCAGCATATGAGGTCTATTAGAAAAGTATCCGACCTTATTATTTTTTTTTCAAAAACCATATGAATTTGAATCACGTGTGATTGCGTCAGCCAAGCTTGAACCTTCGTGCGCATGCATGAGTTTTTTCACGCCTGTCGGTTGCGTCATTCCCCTGTGAGCAGGCTTTGAGTGAGGAGTGGTCCACCCCTCTCGTTGTTTTTTTCATTGTTTAGGAATGGCTCAGAGACTGCCACTTTGATTGATCAAAATTTTTTCAGAAACTGTGAGGGACATCAAAGTGGACACCATTCGAGAAATTCAGATGGTTTTTGGTGAAAATTTTATGGGCTTCAAAGAGATTACGGAGTGTTACTGTCGCTTTAAGGACGGCCCAGAGCGACTGGTGGTGCGCCGCGCTCCGAAGCCGCCAGACAGGCTGAGTGACCATTTCATTTCTAAACGGATGGCTGTATGGATCCGTGACCATCGTGTGCAATTTCTCTGGTTATCACAAGAGCTGGACATCAACGATTTTCCGGCAGATTTCACTTTTAACAAGAGATTTTGTCATGGAAAGCCGAATGGAGGCTTCGCGCGTCATGATGGATTCGCTACTGGAACGAGACAAAACCACCTCCGTTTTGGTCGCACAGGACGGCTTTGAGATGGCGTTCAGACAGCTGTCGGTGGTTTTTCCATCGAGTGATTATCCGAGAAATTGTGGATGTGCCTGGACATGCCAGAACATGTCCTGTGAGGCTTCATCACGGCGTTGCTTTGCGCCATGCGGTACCGCCTCTTTCCTCTCCTCTTTCCATGACAAAAACTCCTGTAACAGTGGAATGTGCCGTTCCTTTCCAAACTGGACGCTGTGTTTTATCCGGGATGTCATCTGGCTAGCACAGGAATTGTGAAAAGACGTGGACATCACCAAAAACCATCTGAATTTCTCGAATGGTGTCCACTTTGATGTCCCTCACAGTTCCTGAAAAAATTTTGATCAAGCAAAGCGGCAGTCTCTGAGCCATTCCTAAACAATGGAAAAAACGACGAGAGGGGTGGACCACTCCTCACTCAAAGCCTGCTGACAGGCGAATGACGCAACCGACAGGCGTGAAAAAACTCACGCATGTGCACGAAGGTTCAAGCTTGGCTGACGCAATCACACGTGATTCAAATCCACATGGTTTTTTAAAAAAAAATAATAAGGCCGGATACTTTTATAATAGACCTCGTAAGTCCAGTTCTATAACTGCCACAGTCTTCAAATTCACAGGGAACATTCTTTCAACACAGACCTTGGACAAGTTTAAAGATGGCTAACCTTGATCTATTTTAGGAGGTTAAAAAGTCACATTTTCTTTTATATTTTTATGCTATGAATCATTCAAATCTGTTTTTTATTTTTTTTTTGAGGGGCTGGGGTGACAGCCAATCAGCGTAGCGCACCACCATGACATCATTGGCTGGTCTCTTTGACACTCCAGAACCGGTTAATTTATGTGTAAATAGCCTATAATATGTTTCTCATATATTATGTAAAAGCTAGCAAGAAATAAACACTTCTAAAATTGAAAAGGTTGTTAATGGAACCTGATAACACCACTGGAGTGATTGACAAGACATCTTGTGGACGTCAGCATGCATGCTAACTTCCGCCAACCCAAAGCTAACTTCCACTCTAGTCAGAAGCTCATGTATGCACACATGCATGTAAATAAAATATTGTGTATGATTGATTGATTGGTTGAGTTTATTCTGCAACATCAATATAAACTTACAGAGGTGAATGTGTCAATGATACATGTATAACCAGGCATGCACATAACTGGTACTTGTGCTTGTGCGTGCTAAAAATAAATGATGCACAGCAGAAAACACAAGGGAAGCACTTCAAAGGAGGAAAGTAATTCAATCATTTTTAGCACACATGAGCATGATGAGTACCGGTTATGTGCACCCCTGTGTATAACACAATGAAGCATAAACACTTATTTCCATTGTGGTCCTTGTGAAATTATCACGTGACCAAATAGAGGGGCTTGAATGAACATGTACAAACTGTACATAAGACAATAGGAGCTTAATAATTAATGTAAATAACATATGTATAATTCATATATATATAAATTGGTGGAAGGTAAGCAAGTTTGACATGGAGGGGTGGATTGCTTTCAATAACGGGTAAAAAAAAAAAAAAATATATATATATATATATATATATATATATATATATATATATATATATATAGCCCGAGGCTCTAGGTAATAATAACAGAGTATTATTGTACTTGACAAGAGAAATTTCTCAGGGGAGGCCCACTGAACTCCCCCAAACCGGGGAGGGAGGCCCCCTCCTGCATGCTTACCCATGAAAGCAGAAAAGGGTGCAACTGTAAAAGTTTTCATGACAACTTTTACTTCCTTCCTTAATGACCCCCCCCCCCCCCGTAAATACGTATTACTGTAATTAATAAGACCTTTTATAGAGAATAAACTACGTACAAAGTTCATCCCAGCCATTTCATTGGCCATCGCTATGTTTTACTGTACACATTATGATGGCCAAAGCTGACACTGCCCAACCCTCTCAGCTAAAGAATCTTTTTATGCCAGTGTAGTAGGACTGTTGCCAGATCGATATCAAATTTACCAGATATGAGGTCACCTCATCATACAGCTTACGCAAAACTCTTAATATTGTGGTATCCTTTAACAATGAATGTTAGCACTTTGAGGTAACTTTTGCCATGATTTAGTGCTAATAAAATAAGGGTAACTGAATATTCATTAATGCAAACTGTCCACTGCTATTAACAGGTGGATTTTAAAATCACTTTATCTTTTAAGCTATGAGGGCACAGGGCTGTGAGCCGAAATGAGGTTAAATCAGTGTTGGTGTGACTCACAGGTATATGAGGTAGGGGCACACGTCCATTGGCTTTGGCACTTTCATGCATCTCTTTACGATGCTGCTTCCAATATCTGTACGGAGGAATACCATCTCTGCACAGAAACAAAAGATTAGAGCTCATCACAACATTACCGTGAAACAAGTAAAGCAAATTTTAGGTACGTCTCTGCTTGTGGCCCTGCTCAACCAAACTTTCTGTAGACATCTACTTACACACTGCTGTCGGTCAATGATAGTGTATCTGCGTCGCTCGACATGCTTTGCTGTTCACTGTCATTGGCACTTGTTGCTGGAGCTCGAGCATAGCCCATGTTCGCATAGTAAGGGTTTACTGGTTCTCTCCAGGGTCTGAAGATGAGGGAATACAATATGCTCATTAAAAAATACACCTTCACACAAAAGCAAGCAAGAGGAGATGACAAAGCGCTTTGTGGGCCATAGAAGGTGCTTCATACTGAGGATGGATTCATGTGCAAGCTACGTACAAACCAGTGATGAAAGGGGGGAGGGGGGGCAAAGTGAACTTTCTGTGGCCAAGTAAATGGGACTAAAGAGGACTACAGACTAAAAGCCAAGCTGTGGATGATGCAGAATTTCTCTAGAAAAAAAGTTTAAAACTTTATATGCATTGAGGCACATTTTCAGCTATATTTCTGCTTAATAAAAAGCAAATTATACTGAAATTGAAAAATATGAAGCCTTAAAAATTACAACATGTATTGATGTGCTCAAGTTACCTTAGTTAGGCCTTTAGCCTAAAAATGACAATGTAACTTTGAAACGTAGTGCATTTTCTATGAATGAAATGATGGGTTGAGCTGATAGTGGTAGCATTAACTTTATAGCAGTGAAAAGTGGGCATTTGATTTATTGATGAGTTTTAAAATGTCCTTATGACAAATAAAAAAATGTCATCAGTTGGCATAAACATGTTTTTTAACCTACAGTGACATCATTTCATGAGCTTTCAAGGTGTTATGCTGCGTTCACATCGGGCGCGACGTGAGCAACAGGTTGCCATGTCATCCCTATGGAACGATGTGTTTTGGCGCCAAGTCACGCAGCGCGACGCGATGGACACGAGTGAAGCGATTTTGAGCGATTGGTGCATTTGTGGGGCGATATTGCATCGCCTCACGTCGCGTTGCCCTCCTCCCCAAGTTGAAAAATCTGAACTTTTTTCGTCTTGCCCGCGATGACCAATCAGGGACAGAATATGTAGTGACGTGGAGATGTCTGGAGTTTGACTGAAGATGTGAACATGTCCTGTATCTGGTAGCAGCCTGTGAGCAGGACTTATGTCTCTTTTGTCCTTTTTTCAAAATTATGACAGAGTTTTTGGAGCAAGCAGCAGCCCCACAGCAGCGGCAGCGGAGTTTCTTTCTTTCTTTTACGTGCGCGCGCAAGCGAATCGTCTGTGGAGAATATTTTATTAATTAACTACACAGATGTATAATAAAACAAATGGTGACTGGTTTCTAAACACAATTATGACAGAGTTTTGGGGGGAAGAGCGAGCTGCAGCCCCGCAGCAAGCAGCAGAGTTTTTTTTTTTTTTTTTTAATTGTTTACATGTGCGCGTGAACGGGACAGGAGGTCCTCAAACTGGGTCCCGCAGAGGTGGAAGGACCGCTGAAAGCAGCCGTCATCCAGACGCAGCTCCTGCAGCAAATAATGATACTCCCTGAATTGGGAACGTCTCATGACGTTTGTCAGCTTTCCACAACAACTCGCTCCGTGTGATCAAGGTCCATCATGTTAACCTGACTGACAACCGGAGCCGGCGAGCGGAATGGAAGCTCCTCCTATTTGATGACGCACCGGGGCGAATTTTTGCAGCAAAACCAGGCGAAGGAGGTGCGTCCGTCACCACGCGACCCCCGCGAATTTGTAGCGTCTGATCACGCCCGGTGTGAACGCGGCATTCCACATCTTTTGGCTGCTCCCGTTAACGGTCGCCACAGCAGATCAATCATTTCCATCTGAACCTGTCCTCTGTATCTTCCTCTGTCACATCAACCACCAGCATGTCCTCCCTCAGCACATCCATAAACCTCCTCTTTGGCCTCCCTCTTCTCCTCCTGCCTGTTTGGCTCCATCCTCAGCATCCTTCTCCCTATATACACTGGGTCCCTACTCTGCACATGTCCAAACCATTTCAATCTCGCCTCACTTCGTCTCCAAACCGTCTCACCTGAGCTGTCCCTCTGATATGTTCATTTCTAATCTTGTCCATTCTCATCACTCCCAAAGAGAAACTCAACATCTTCAGCTCTGCCACCTCCAGCTCTGTCTCCTGTCTTTTTGTTAGTGCCACCGTCTCTAAGCCGTACAACACAGCTGGTCTCACTACTGTCTTGCAGACTTTCCCCTTCACTCTTGCTGATATTCTTCGGTCACAAATCACTCCTGCCTCCTTTCTCCACCCACTCCACCCTACCTGCACTCTCTTCTTCACCTCTCTACCACACTCTCCATTACTTTGGACAGTTGACCCCAAGTCTTCAAACTCATCTACTTTCACCACCTCTACTCCTTGTAACCGCACTATTCCACTGGGCTCCCTCTCATTCACACACATACTCAGTCTTGCTCCTACTGACTTTCATTACCCTTCTCTCCAGTCTAGACTCAACTTGCTCTCTACAGATCACAATGTCATCTGCAAACATCATAGTCCATGGAGACTCCTGTCTGATCTCATCAATCAACCTGTCCACCACCACTGCAAACAAGAAAAGACTCAGAGCTGATCCTTGGTGTAATCCCACCTCCACCTTGAATGAGTCTGTCATTCCTATTGTGCAGCTCACCGCTGTCACACTATCCTTGTACATGTCCTGCACTACCCTAACATACTTCACTCCCACTCCAGACTTCCTCATACAATACCACAACTCTTCTCTTAGCACCCTGTCATATGATTTTTCTAAGCCCACAAACACACAATGCAACTCTTAATGCCCTTCTCTATACTTCTCCAACAATATTCTCAGAGCAAACATTGCATCTGTAGTGCTCTTTCTTGCCATGAAACCACATTGCTGCTCACAGATCTTCACCTGTTTTCTAAGCCTTGCTTCTATTACTCTTTCCCATAACTTCATGCTGTGGCTGATCAATTTTATGCCTATGTAGTTACTGCAGCTCTGCACATCACCCTTGTTCTCAAAAATAGGAAGCAGCACGCTTCTTCTCAACTCCTCAGGTATCCTCTCACTTTCCAAGATTTTATTAAACAATCTGGTTATTAACTCCACTGCCATCTCTCAACATTTCCATGCCTCCACTGGAATGTCATCTGGACCAACTGCCTTTCCACTCTTCATCCTCTTCATAGCTACCCTCACTTCTTCCTTACTAAACTCTTGTACTTCCTGACTTACTCTCACCTGATAAATGGTTATTCAATTTATTCCATTTATATAGTGCCAAACCACAACAATGTTGCCGCAAGACACGCCACACAAGTATGGTCTAACCACATCAACCCGTCTGAGCAAGCACACAGGTGACAGTGGTAAGGGAAAAACTCCATCTGATGGTGATGAGCAAAAACCTCAAGCAGACCAGACTCAGAGGGGCAACCCACTGCTTAGACCATTCTAACTAGAGGTGCACCGATCACGCCTTGATCGGTTTGATCAGTGATCAGCAAAATGCGCTGATCAAAAGGACCGATCACAACAGTGCAGGCAGTAGCGCAGGGACCGCTTGGTCCTGTCATGACACGCCCAGCCAAGAGCATGTGTAATTTCAAAATGGCTTCGCCGGTCTGGACTTTTTCTGCGGTGTCAAAAACAGACACGAAATTTGCTATTTGCAACACTTGCGACAAGGCTATCCCTCGAGGAGGAGTAAACCCAAAAACATTCAATACTACAAACCTAATTAGACATTTGAAAAGTTGTGACTTGACAAAATACCAGGAGTTTCAAAAAGCGGCTAGCTCTCGAGCAGAGCAGAAGCCGGACCCGACAAAGAACAAACAATTTGCACAACTTTCAGTTACAGAGACACTACAGCGGCAGCAACCATACAGCAAAGATGGTAAGAAACTCAGAGATCTAAATAGACTGCTGTGTAATGAATGGAACCACACTGCCATCTAGTGGATATCCAGTGTGCATTTGTGAATCAGTAGGCATTTGTTTGTGGATCTGTGGATTTCGCGAAAAGAATGTCTCAAAATTACATCACAGAGGAAAGTGATGAATGCATGTAATTGGTGATCCACAAATGCTGAAACTCAATTCACAAATACAATTTCCAGTTTTACAAATGTAAATTTTATTTTATTTTTTTTTTACAAATTAAGTTTTATATTTGCAAATACAACATTATTTGCAAAGACCAATTTACAAGTTACAAATATGAAATTTGCATTTGTGGATATCTGAACACATTTGCAAATCAGTGATTATTTGTAGATCACCCTGTGTGCATTTACAAATATTAATGAGACAATTTTAACCCCATAGAATGAGGGCTGTATTTTACATTCTCAACATATTCTCTGTAGGCTGTAACTTGAGCAACATGAAACATGGAAAAAAAAAAGCTCGCTGGTAGAACAAAGTCAGTGTAATAAAACAAAAGTTGGCAGTTTATTCTAGTGTCTTTATTTGATTGCATGTTTTTTGTTTTCATCATTAAGTTTTAATGCAAAAATAGTGCTATACATTAGACCTATATTCTTATTTTGGGTATGATCCAAATATATACTTGATCGGTATCGGCAGATCAAAATTTCAGTGATCGGTGATCGGCCTAAAAAATCCTGATCAGTGCACCTCTAATTCTAACAGTTATCATAGTATCACTAATACCATTGAATTTCAAGTGACTTACTGACTGATATAAGCGTCAGCTCTAAAAGGCCCCATTGGATAGCTTGGAAAGTGTTTTGCTTTACAAATTTGACCTTTGACCCATCTGCTCCAATATCTAATCATCTGGAAACACGCAATTAAGAAATATTCCTACCAATGGTGATAATCTGATCACCTGTTTGAGTTATTTTACACACACACACACACACACAATAACAATATCCTTCAATGCAGGTGCGCAGAGCAGCTATTGTTGGGTCTTACATATTTTTCTAACAAGCATCAAACCTGTTCACGCCAATTAGATGCGCTCTGCATTAGCTAAAATTGCAGTGATCATCTTTCAAAACTTTTTTGAAAATAATCTTCAAATTTTGACAGCTGATGGACCGAGCAGACTTATTACTCCCGTCTGTGATTCTTTCATAGCAGTCGATGATTTACAAATCAGCTGGCTTCTGCTAATACATCGACAGCCAGATACGAACAAAGAGGGTTTGTGGTGCAGATAAGAAATCATTCTACTTCTACTTTCAATTAACAAGACAATATGTGCAATGAATCATCTTTTCAACAGACACTTTTTTCTTTGTTTTAAAAACACCGAGCAGAAAAACCTCACACACAGCAGGTATGCAGAATGCAAATGTGGTTGGAGTGAGATTTTGCTCACAGCACCAATCAAACACACCGTGACCACACAAACCTCTGTGAGAAAATACAGATGATAAAAATATCATGCTGAAGTGTTCTCCTATTTCTTTAATGTAGTATGTGAAAGAACATAGCTTCTTAACAAATGTTTGAAATATGCATCAGTGTCAAACAACACTAACACTTGTGCGTCAGCTCTGTCAGCACAACTGAGACATGAGAAAGGAAATAATGGTCTTCAATTTTTTTTTATTTTTTTTACTGTATCAATGTTGTTCGTCACTACCATCAATTGTTTCAAATCTAATGCATCAGTTTGCTTTATGAATGCAGCGACGCACAAACAAACCTGTACTCCCTGCTGTCCTGCCTCCTCCTGCCGGCTGAGGCTCTCTGCTGCGCCGTCTGCATCAGCAGGCTGTGAG
This sequence comes from Thalassophryne amazonica, assembly GCF_902500255.1. Classification (NCBI taxonomy): domain Eukaryota; kingdom Metazoa; phylum Chordata; class Actinopteri; order Batrachoidiformes; family Batrachoididae; genus Thalassophryne; species Thalassophryne amazonica. The sequence continues at coordinate 11,871,781 of NC_047117.1, forward strand.
TCAGCCGACCAGCTGCCGTGTCTCCACACTCCTCCTCAATTTTCTCTTCCACTTCCCTCGTTCCTCCTCCTCCACCACACCTAAGATTGCATTCAAGTAGAGGTGTTGTTCATCACATATTCAGCGAGAACTCATTTCAATTTTATCTCAAAAGTAATGAAAACATTTTACTTTTGTTTGTGTTGTACTTTGCATTGAGAACTGACCACATGTGAAGAAACAGGTGGTGTTTGTTTTAATCTTCCATCTGATATGCTGTGTTAGCTGCCATACAAGGATGTGATACAGCACAATAAAAATAAGAAAAGAGTTTCACACTCATCTCACCTCCACTCTTCATCCTCCGCAAGAGTGGGCAATAAACCAGGCACAGACTTGGCTGGACACGATGAAGGGCTCTGATCGCTGGGGTTAGGCTTGGGACTCTCTCCTCCTGTCTGTGTGTACTCCAGGTATAGATCTGACTTCAGGAATAAAGGGTAGGTGTTCTCCTCCATGGTGGTCTGAATCTCTGTCTGGGCCTAGGACACATGCATACACAAGGATCACATAACCAGATGCAACCAACAGAAACTAGAGATCTGTGATCAACCTAACAAAATGATAACCAACCCCCCCCCCCCCCCCCCCCCCCCAACTACTCTGCCATATAGTTGCTTTCATGCAATATATATGGTAGTAAAGTAACATTTTGTGATGAAATACATCAATTAACATATTCCTCATTTTAACATGAAAGTCAAATACATTTAAAACAAGTCAGCCTGCCTTTGAAGATGTCAGACCATCATGTTATGCTCTCATTGAATAAAGGCTCATTAAAATCCATGAAGTGGTTCAGGAAGTGTTGCGCTAGCAAAGTTGGTATCATCCCACTTATATAAAAGGTAGCTCCATGAGACTGCTATGTCTGTTACCACTTTCAAAGGTCCTGCTGTGTTCTAGCAGTCCCAGAGAATTATGGTTTGTTGTCCATTACGTCTTCATCCTGTTCACAATAAGAAGTCTGTGGGACATTAGATCACAGCAGGACCATTCCAAGTGGTAACACATTTGACAGCATCATGGAATTGCACAAAAATTAATCACAAAAGGTCCATTTATCTGTAAAACATCTTCAAATAGTGTGCTAGCACTGTGTAACGTTTCACTGAAATCAATCAAGTTGCTAGGTCCACTGACGGTATGAGGAATACTGGATGACCCCTGCCTGTCATGCAAACACCTGCGTGGACTTCTCATCAAATGAGTTTTCTTTTCTTTTTGTCATGTTGTTTGATTTCCTGTTTTCTGTTTCTTCAGCTTTGTAAAATTTTACAAAAGCCTAACTGTTAGAATGGCCTAAACCAGGGGTGCCCAAGTTCGGTCCTCGAGATCTACCTTCCTGACACTCTTAGTTGTCTCCCTGCTCCAACACACCTGAATCCAATGAAAGGCTCATTAAAAGCCTGCTAACGAGTCTTTCATTGGATTCAGGTGTGTTGGAACAGGGAGACAACTAAGAGTGTCAGGAAGGTAGAGCTCGAGGACCGAACTTGGGCACCCCTGGCCTAAACAGTCGATCGCCCCTTTGAGTCTGGTCTGCTTGAGGTTTCTTCCTCAATATCATCAGAGGGAGTTTTTCCCTTACCACTGTCACCTGTGTGCCTGCTCTGGGGGTGGTTAAGGTTAGACCTTACTTGTGTGAAGCACCCTGAGGCAGCTTTGTTGTTGATTTGGCGCTATATAAACAAAAATAAATTGAAAGAATTAAAAGTTGCACTTACAAGAATCTTGGTCAGACAGGGGGACATATGTGGCAATTCCTATATAAAATCAGTAATGCCAGCTTGAATCACACTGTGACCAATTTCATACATGTAACACACAGGTATTTCTAATCACCTGTTCAAACATGGCAGGGTCTGGATGTGGCCTTCCAACACAGTCTCTAATGAAGCTCTTGGTGGCTGGTTTGATTTGCTTGGACACTATCCCACTTCCATCCACAATGTACTTCCTATAAATGGCCTTGGCCAGCTTCGCCCTCTTCTCTTGGCTGCTCTTCCTAAACCCCGAACAGGCAAACCAGAAGTCGAGGAGGTCAGCACAGCCTTCCTGGTGGAGGAAATTCCGGAACAGGTGGATACCTTCCTGGTCATCCAGGAGTGAGTGAAGTGACTCCGCCCACTTTAGATAAGGTGGTGTCGGTGAAGCTGAGCCCTCAGGTTCATATCCTAAATCCAGATCAGGGCGACGTGGGGTTGCAGACGATGATGAGGGTGTGTAACTTGATGGATCCACCACTTTCGATGTTGAGGATGACTGGGGATAGCATAGGGGCTGGGAAAGGGTGCTTGGACGGGTGTTGGCTGGGGGATCCACATCAGATCCCTCTTCACCAGGAACTGGGGGTCGCGGCGCATCCTCTGTAAAGTGCGTGGGGCCGCTGAGGGAGGCAACAATACCACCCCCACCCCGGTACCCAATCCCATGTAATTCTCTGGCTACACTCATGTCTCTGATGGCCCAAAGCAGAGGTCAGATATTCCCCTTTAGCAATGGCTCTGATGACAAGCAATTCTCCCTGTGACAGAAACAAAAAGGCAGTTAGAGGCAGCAGTGGCAGTTAATACAAAGGATACAAATATTATTGACATGCAGTACTGAAAGAACTGATCAACTGACTGAACTGTGTAATATTCCACTAACACTTTACAGGTTGAAATTAGAATATACATGTATGGTGTCATCACCATGTGACTTACATAGACCGCCCTGTGAAAGACACACATTCAATAATTCCAACCTTAAAAATAATTAAAAGCTTTGGAACATTAAAAAAATTTCACACGTACACAAACACACAATGACCAACTGTGGAACGGAAAGAAAAAGCTCAATCCGGATGGAACATTTCCTGTTGCCCCGTAAAATGTGCAGTTTCTGATGAAATACGCCTATTCTTGAATTAAAAACATCCCTATCAGTAACTGATGCATCGTTTTCCGTTACTGAAATCTCCATACTGAAGACTACTAGAAAAATTACGGTAACAACAAGACAGACACAACATTGGCAGTTTCCATGACAATTCAGCCATTCTGGACAAAACAGCCTCGTTTCCGGAGAACAAAGAGGAAAAAAAACATGGCAGACATGGAGATGTCTGCCATGTCTGCCAACTCGCCACCAAACACCAGTGGCGAGTTATTTTTTTCTTCAGCACGGTGCACAAGAATTAATAGAACCGTGAAAAAAAAAAGTGTGCATTGAAGGACAATAGCTCCAAAAGACAAAGGAAGCCCAAAATGGAGAGTCGTTCCACATCTATTTTTATGTAATGCGGTACACGAGGGTGTGACATGTAGCGCCAAAACTGTGTTTCTTCAATACAGTGGAGAAACAGTTCAGACAGTTTGGTTAGTGTATAATAAAAAACACACATACACACGCACGCACAAATCCACGTAATTTCATTTCACACTCAAGTTGTACTTGATGCCAAATTGTATCATGTAGTGTGCCCATCACGCAGCTTTGTACCGATTAGTCGACAATAGATCAACATGCCTGGCTTCGATCGCATGCATAAATATTTGTTTAAGTGCTAATATTCAATACACGTGAAAAAACACTGTTTAAGAATGATTGAGAAATACACAGGCAAATATACCAACCTTATGATCACTTCTTCTGTTCATTATCCGCCATGTTTTTTCCGCTTTGGTCTCCGGAAACTAGGCTGTTTTGTCAAATTGTCACAGAAACTGCCAAAGTTGTCTCCGCGAGTGAGCTTATTGTTACCATAATCGTTCTAGTCGTCTAGCGTACGAAGATTTCAGCAACAGAAAACTAGAAATCAGTTACTGACAGACATTTTTATTTCAAGAAAAGGTGTATTTGTGACTGACTCGAGTGATCTTTCATCAGTAACGGCACATTTTCGGGGGAAAAGGAAACGTTCCATCCGGATTGAGCTTTTTCTTTCTGTTTGTTAGGAGGGCCTGTATATATACACTCCAAATATGAAGCATACGTTGTTACATTATGGCTAAAGATGCATGTAAATTAACTATATTTATATACATCATAATACACAGTCTGAAAAACAAACCATCTACAATCATTCTGGTGCAATAACAGATTTATACAACTCAGCAGCCAATTTAATTTAAATCACATCTGTGTCAACTCAATTACATACGTTTTGCAAATTATCATACTACGTAGTGGAAACACATTTTTCCAGAACTATCTGGATTTTTACAGTATTCGTGGAGCTTTGAAGTAGGTTATGATTTGGCACCACATTATACTGCCATCTAGCGCCGCTATAGTGTAGTGTCATCTCACGAGATGCGTGAGACTTGGGAATCTAACAGTGCGCAAACCCATGATAACCAGGACGATCTCTGCATTTTTTGTTTCGTCTTGGTGGGACCACAGCCCATGCGGGGCGCAGCGATCGGTGCACGGTTTGTGGAGGAGGCACGCTGGCACCCAGCGTAGGGAGCCAGGTGCACAGCCAAATCGATCAACACCGTCAACTGTGGGATCGATCAGATCAGAGGCTGACAACGATGTTACCTCTGTGACAGTGAACGGGGAAGCTTTTATGAAGAAAACGGCAGAACGGAATTCGAAATTATTCAGGTACCGAGACACACTGAGATTTTGGATCAGGATAGCGGCATGCATTATTTCCATTCTTCTATGTTTTAAAGGATATGTTGCACTGAACTCATAACACTTCCGAGTGTTTCCCTCAACGTTTCTTAGAGGAAAACGTCTCCGCGCACGCTTGAATACTGCTAATGTTAAAAATGAAACCACAGATTAATTACAAAGTTTATATAAGTGTGATATCGTGTTATGATGACTCGTTTTTTTAAGTGATAACTGTTCATTTTGATGCAGTCACGGAAAAAACAGCAGCCGCTTTCCACTGTGCAAAACTTAGTGCGCATGCACATTGCGCAAGTGCGGTGCGTGCTACTCCCTTACAGAACAGTCTCAACTCAAGAAAGACTCAAAGTAAAATAAAAATAAACCCTACCACCTTCACTAAGAAGAAGGGGGAAAAAACCCCCCCAAAAAACCTGAACTAGGGCTGAAATGATTAATCGAATCATTCGATTACAAAAACTGTTCAAGGCAAATTCTTTGCCTCGAAGCTTTGTTTAAAGGTGTAGTACATATACTAGGCCTGCTGGTGGCGCTGTAACGCTCCCACAAAAAAAAAGGAAAAAAGACCATAGAGCATGCTCATAACTAATGTAAGCGCTAATCAATGTAGCATGCAAGGCTACAAGTTTACAATGCCACATGCTGAGTAAAATAAAGCCTTTTAAGAGAAAGAGTCCACGCTGATCGTCTGAAACAAACTTATTATGCATTTAAAGTGAAGCAGTGTGTTTATATATTTTTTTAAAAAACATAGTTTGCTCCACTGGCTACTCTCCACCTCCGCAGATGAAGCGAAAGGAAGCGCACTTTAAATGAATCATGTTTAACTATTCCAATAAATAAATAAATAAATAAATAAATAATAAATGCCTATATTCAGATTTGATAAGAGTTTTTAAATCAACAGGCTGTAGAGTTAATTCATCAGTGCAGCTGTTGTGGAAACGCTGAACTCCACAGTTGTTTTTTCAAAGGCTTTGTTATTTGCCAAGTATCCACAGAAAACAAGGAATTTGACTTCAGTTTGAGCTGCACTCTGTACAGCATGTATAAATATACACTAAACACTGAATAAATCACAGTAATAAAAAGTGCAAATGAAATGTGCAATAATAGAAACAAAAGAATGTCCTGTCCGCAGACTGAAGATTATACAGACCGCCTGGGCTTATGGTTTGGCAAAGCTCCAAAACGCTTAATAATGTGAAAAAAAATAAATAATTACCCAGGAAAACAGAGAGAGAAAGAAAATCCTAAACTTAAAAATCTGCATGATGGCACAGTGACATTGTGCCGCTGCTTAGCGGGAGCCCTGCCACTACTGATATTATTTTAAAATACAAAAGTACTTTTTTTTATCCCATTACTCGATTAATCAATAAAATAATCTATAGAATACGCGATTCCAAAAATATTCAATAGCTGCAGCCCTAACCTGAATAGTCATCCACTTGTGATTCCCAAAGTCCGCTCCACCAAAAAAAAAAAAAAAAAAAAAAAAAAAACAGCATCATGGAGACATACTGCGTACACGCTCATGGCGGGACTAAAAGAGTGTCCAGCGACACAGTCGCATCCCCACACATTAGAATCCAAAATCCAACAGAGTCAGAAAAAATTAAGAGTTTTGGAGTGAAGTGGGCAAAGGGGCAAAGCTCTCGATTTACCGATCGATCTACGTTCCAATCCTCACCTATGGTCATGAGATTTGGCTCATGACCGAAAGAACGAGATCGCGAGTACAAGCGGCCGAGATGAGTTTCCTCCGCAGGGTGGCTGGGTGCTCCCTTAGAGATAGGGTGAGGAGCTCGGTCACTCGGGAGGAGCTCGGAGTTGAGCCGCTGCTCCTCCACATCGAAAGGAAGTCAGTTGAGGTGGCTCGGGCATCTTTTCCGGATGCCCCCTGGACGCTTCGCTGGAGAGGTGTTCCGGGCGCGTCCCATTGGGAGGAGGCCCCGGGGAAGACCCAGGACACGCTGGAGGGACTACATCTCTCAGCTGGCTTGGGAACGCCTTGGGGTTCCCCCGGAGGAGCTGGGGGAGGTGTGTGTGGATCGGGAGGTCTGGCGGCTTTGCCTGAGCTGCTGCCCCCGCGACCCGACTCTGGATAAAGCGGAAGAAAATGGATGGATGGATGGATGGAGTGAAGTGTGTCGCCTCCTGTCTCTCTGTACAGCCTCTCTGTAAACCTGAACCTTCACTTTCAAATGAAAGCTCAGAAGCTTCGGTTCTGCTTTTCCTAAAAATCACACGCTGAGAAATGCTGACAAATGCAGAGTAATAAGATGTTTTCCAGAAATGCACCTGCTGACTTGAGGAGGAAAGCTGGACCTTTTGTTTTTCTATCTTTATTTTATTTTTTTAACAATATAGAGGGGTGTCAAAATCTGAATCACAAGGACAAGGTGAGATTTTCACAGTGAATGACCCCAGCCTGGTGATATTGTAACTTGGGAATTGAATCTTTTCAAATTGAAAATTATGCAGGGGAAATGTGTAAAAAAAAAAAAGTCTAGAATCTCCCACATTTTAAATTGTTTTTCTGTACATTCTTTTTTCTTTCAAATAAGCTTATTGTACAGTTGTAACATACAGTATGTCAATGAAACACAAACATTTTAGATTAATTTAACTAATCAACAATTCAGCACAGAATCAGACCAGAAACAGCACTACAAGATTAAAATTTTTGTCTTAGGGCTTCAGGACACAAGGTCAGATAGGACCCCAAGTGGAAGTGTTACGTGCAGTGATAGCTCCCAACAGCACCGCTACACTAAAAATTTCTTGGGAGAACCCTGTGCATATATATATATATATGTGTGTGTATATATATATATATATATATATATATATATATATATATATATATATATATATATATATATATATATATACACACACACACACATATATATATATATATACACATATATGATGGAAATAATCATTAAGCATAATGATTAACACTTAATTTTATGTGGGGTTTTTTTTATGTACAGTAGTGTTCAGAATAATAGTAGTGCTATGTGACTAAAAAGATTAATCCAGGTTTTGAGTATATTTCTTATTGTTACATGGGAAACAAGGTACCAGTAGATTCAGTAGATTCTCACAAATCCAACAAGACCAAGCATTCATGATATGCACACTCTTAAGGCTATGAAATTGGGCTATTAGTAAAAAAAAGTAGAAAAGGGGGTGTTCACAATAATAGTAGCATCTGCTGTTGACGCTACAAACTCAAAACTATTATGTTCAAACTGCTTTTTTAGCAATCCTGTGAATCACTAAACTAGTATTTAGTTGTATAACCACAGTTTTTCATGATTTCTTCACATCTGCGAGGCATTAATTTTGTTGGTTTGGAACCAAGATTTTGCTCGTTTACTAGTGTGCTTGGGGTCATTGTCTTGTTGAAACACCCAATTCAAGAGCATGTCCTTTTCAGCATAAGGCAACATGACCTCTTCAAGTATTTTGACATATCCAAACTGATCCATGATACCTGGTATGCGATATATAGGCCCAACACCATAGTAGGAGAAACATGCCCATATCATGATGCTTGCACCACCATGTTTCACTGTCTTCACTGTGAATTGTGGCTTGAATTCAGAGTTTGGGGGTCATCTCACAAACTGTCTGTGGCCCTTGGACCCAAAAAGAACAATTTTACTCTCATCAGTCCACAAAATATTCCTCCATTTCTCTTTAGGCCAGTTGATGTGTTCTTTGGCAAATTGTAACCTCTTCTGCACACGTCTTTTATTTAACAGAGGGACTTTGCGGGGGATTCTTGCAAATAAATTAGCTTCACTTGGGCGTCTTCTAACTGTCACAGCACTTACAGGTAACTCCAGACTGTCTTTGATCATCCTGGAGCTGATCAATGGGTGAGCCTTTGCCATTCTGGTTATTCTTCTATCCATTTTGATGGTTGTTTTCCATTTTCTTAAACGTGTCTCTGTATTTTTTTTTTTTTTTTTTTTTTTCCATTTTAAAGCATTGGAGATCATTGTAGATGAACAGCCTATAATTTTTTGCACCTGCGTATACGTTTTCCCCTCTCCAATCAACGTTTTAATCCAACTATGCTGTTCTTCTGAAAAATGTCTTGAACGTCCCATTTTCATCAGGCTTTCAAAGAGAAAAGCATGTTCAACAGGTACTGGCTTCATCCTTAAATAGGGGACACCTGATTCACACCTGTTTGTTCCACAAAATTGACGAACTCACTGACTGAATGCCACACTACTATTATTGTGAACACCCCCTTTTCTACTTTTTTTTTTTTTACTAATAGCCCAATTTCATAGCCTTAAGAGTGTGCATATCATGAATGCTTGGTCTTGTTGGATTTGGATTTGTGAGAATTTACTGAATCTACTGGTACCTTGTTTCCCATGTAACAATAAGAAATATACTCAAAACCTGGATTAATCTTTTTAGTCACATAGCACTACTATATGATGCTCTGTGACCAAGTGTGACTGTTCTTACTGCACAACAATCTGCCTCATCATCAAGGGTAAATCTGTTGAACTTAAACATGATTAATTCAAAATTAACTTGTTCACTGCACTTTTAGAGCATTAAATGAGATCACAAGCACAAGTCCATTCCACAATTTGACAAACTGCTGTTGAGATGCATCTCAGATTAGCAGATGAACAACATGGGCCCGTTCATAGCCAATTCTGAACAGAAATAATAAAAATGGAACTAGAACAGAGTCAAAAAGCGCAAACTGAAAATGGACAATCTTATCAGCAGAACTTCTCAATCTTAATTCTGTACATCAAATTCAACTCACTTTGCCAGAGGGCATTTCCATCTTCTACATGATAAACATAAGTAGACTATCCTTTTTAGCAGGTCTGTCCTTGCTCAAAGCAATTACTCAAGAGGCGTGTCCGACAATAATCACCTCTTTGATGTTCAAGTCAATCCATATATCATGAAATTAATATTGTTGTTTCAACTATCAACAACCCATGACTCAACCTCTGCCTGAATTTTGCTTGCATCTCCAAAGAGGTAGATTCTCTCAAGTATTGTAAAGACAACATGATCCAATTATCCAAATAGCCTGCAAATGCTGTGTACCAGCTTCAATATCCCCTGTGGAACAACTTTTCACCACTGCAGGAAACATGATCTGCTCAGAAAGGTGCGGAATCAGCAGCAACTGGTTTTACAATTTACTGCTGATCAGGCACAGATTTTAATTTGTAGAAATATCTTCAACCTGTGCTAAAAGTAAGGAGTTTATAGAATGTTGGAAGCTGTTCACTGTTGTCATCTGGCAGAGTGGAGCTTATTTGACTGTATTTTTCTGCATTCTTGCCCACACAAACTCAAAAAGTGGTTTACAACATATGATGACATTTTGCTGAGGACCTTTTTGAAGACCTTTTTTGAGGACTCTTCCATATGTTATGGAACGGTCAAGCAAACTTTTCTTGTGAAGCATTTTTAAAAGGGGCTAAAAGTCAAAATTCAGAGTGATGTTTACTGGATGGAGAGGCAATGGAGACTTCAGTACTAAGCTTTTGATCCATTCTGTGTTTTGTCATTACCCATAGACATATGGTGCACATGGGTAAAGTTGTTATAGAGTTGCAATTTATGGTTTGATTTCAATGATACAGGTGTGGATTCCAATTTTTAACACCAACATTACAAGAGCTTTCAGGAAAATATCTACCCTACAGAACAATCAGCAAAGCAAACCTCAACTATCAATAATTTGTTGGGTGCCTTTTTTCTCATTTAAGGACCAACAACTTGGATCCAAAAGAATGGAGCCAAACAACATGTCAAAAACTGCTTATTTCTGAATGGACATTCATGAAAATTCAGTAAGGTATATCTTATATATTATATTCCAATTCTAAGGTGGAACTATGCTAGTATATAAAGGTATATCTAAATATCTAAAAAGGAAGAGTAAAACAGGACTGACATCCACTGCGTTAAAGACATTCAAAACCTGACAACGCTTGCAAATTAGTCTTGGCTAGAAACCTGCATGCATGACATCTGTTTTTATTTTTTTTATATGGAATAATGTTTAATGCATTTGGCCCTGTTCAATAAGTGTCTTTAAAAAAAGAAGTGTCAATGTCATAACTGGTACCAAAACGGCTCATCTTTGAAATGTCAATTGCTCACAGTTGCCAACGATACTGAATGGATCTAGTTTTGCTGAAAACGTTTGGCAACAACATCTGTCCTGGTGAAGGTACTTGGTGTTTTGCCATTACCCATATTGCAGTGTGGTGTTTACTACAGCACATACACATGAAATCTTTGGAAGAGTTCTGGTTTGGTGCAGATCTCTTCAATCTAATGGGCTGACTTTTCACTGAGCATTACAAAAAAGGGCACAATGAAGAAAAGGTCTTGACTGGTGTGATCTGTATTTCTAACAGTCCCCTAAGTTCTCAAAATCAAAGGGTAGTCATAGTTTTGAAACATATGTTAATATTAGAACTGAAAATGCAGATCCATATATCAGCAGAGAGAAACCATAAACCCAATCTGTTTCTAGACCCACCCACACAGAGTGGTGGCACCTGTGCCTTTCGACTATGACCAAAGAGCACTGCTGACATGGCGACAGTTGTTACATGACAAAATCTTCCCCAAACGTTGTAAGCATTGGAGATGTTTTTAATTTTATAATCGTACAACACTCACTGATGGTGTCCTTCTGTTGCAATGCCCAAGACAATCTTCTACTCCATTGCCCAGCTTATGCAACACCTAGGTCCTGATAGTTACAATGAAATAGGAGCTTCAAGCCAATGAATGTCCAATAGGGCTGTCTACATTGTCTTCACCAATGATGTGACCCATGTGGCAACACAGAGCGCCCCCATTTCGTTGTATAAACAGTACACAGAGCGTCAAAGGCAGTGAAATGAACATGGAATAGCACCAAAATGGTGCAGTTTTAGGCTGGTACATTCAAGGGACATTTTTTGGTAGATGTCCAGCTGACCCCACACCTCCACAGATGCTCACATCAAGCTTGGAAGACACACATGTTGGAGAGAGCCCTTGCCTGTGGGAGGCTTTTGTGTGAGGAACATCTATGCACATTCCCAGGCCTGGGGTATATTTCTGGTGGAGACATGTGCCCATGTCCAGTCTTCCACAGCAGTTCACTCCTGGCTCCGCAAACCCACACAGGACAGAGAGCTCTTACCAACAGAATGTTTTCCAAGTGGAAGCCGGCTCTCCCCTCCCAATTCTCTGGACCCCTGTTGGACAATTGTCCCCACTCCCGTAGCACTGATCAAGACTCAACGGCTACCTGCCCTGAGAAGGGCCCTGTTACCCAGCCTTGTTGCTGCTGTTGCAGCTACTTTACACTAAGGGCATTTATCTAGATTACAAATATCAAGTTTCCGGTCATATCTGGCCCTGGTATGCAATGGGAGTTCATCATAATACCGTATGACATTGTGATGCTGCAGTTGCAGTCTTGTTGTTAGAACTTTATAAATGGTAGCCAGCTGCTGTCGACCAGAACAGGAACCACCAAATTCCTGGATGCGTGGGCAACCCTGTGCTCAGATTCTGGGGTCAATGATGGATCCACGGTTCTTTTTCTAAGTTAGATTTAGAAAAGGGGTACTGGACAATTAAAACAACTCATTCAACAATTTTGCATACATGTGTTACAAAACACAATGTGCAGCCCTGTGCACCTTCTTGATAACATATGTGTGGTGAACCACATTTCCTTCAATGTGATAACTCATAAAAAGAGCTGACATTTGAGTGATTTTCAAATACTTGTGAATTTAGACTAATCATGAAGCATGAAATAGCACTGGAAATTTTGACCTGAACCCCAAAACTGATTGTGGGAACCCCTATAAAAAAAGTTCACACTGACAGACTTGCACCTTGCTAAGACAGTACAAGAGTTCTGCTTTTTTTTCTACTTCACAATTAAGTTTTTGCCGACAGTCTGCCACATTTAGCCCAGACGCTAGCAACTGTTAAAGCAAAACTCAAACTTCACAAAGATACACTGAATTTTCAATAGAACCCGCTAATGCTAAGAGGCTAAGCTAGCTAGCCCTGTAGCAGTGCCAACGCTTTGAAGTGAGAATCCCATTCATCTTGGCCTGCAAGAAGGTGGGGGATGGGGAAGAGAAACAAACTCTACAAGCACACAAGACGGGCCTGCAAGCAAAATCACTTCTACGCAAGCCTGGTTCGCCAATGTATTCGTGCCAATACGGAACAGAAACATCGCACAGTTCAAGTGCAACAAATCACAAAGTGGAACATCAAACCAGTCGAGCAAAGCAGGGCACGTTTTTCCACTCTGCAGGCTGCAGCGCCAGCTAGCTGCGCTACTTCGACTTAGCTGCCTAGCTAGCTAGGTGCGATAACGTCCCGTGTTTCCCGTAAAGTGTCCGTCCTACCGTCTCTGAAAGCCCGTCACCCGTAGTCCGCTGCATTGGGGATTCCGGCGCGAACTGTGTACTCCAAAAGGCAGCATATGGATATCTGTATGAGATTAAACATGAACAAAAATACAAGCCGTCGCCTTGCCCTTAACTCCCCATGGTGGCTAGTTTGTGAGCAATAATACGTGCGCGGTGACGCCGCGCGGCGCGTACGAGGGAAGCGCACCGATTAATCTAACCGACTTCTGCGATTAATCGTTTAGTCCGTGAAATATCGGAAAACGTCGCAAATTACGGCTACAACCACCGACTGCTTTTATGAGCAATTAGTCTATCAATTTTCCAATTTATCATTTAGTGAGGAAAATGTTAAAAACAAATAAAACTTTTGCTGTAGGTATCAATTATTTCGATTCAGATCCCAATTGATCAGACCTTTATCTTTTAAATGTATTATTAGTCTGTGAAATATCAGACTAGTAAATGCTTTGGCTGTAGTATCAGTTATTTCCACTAGCAATCAGTGCAGTATTTCGTTTTCAATTAATCATTTAGTCTGTGAAATACCATTTACTAAACAGTTGACTGCAACTACCACTATATATATATATATATATATATATATATATATATATATGTAACTTTTCCAATTAAATATTTATAATTTATTTATTACAATCATAAATTAAGCTGTATCTGTATTAGAATTTTCAATTAATAATTTAGTCTGTGAAATACCAGAAACTATAAGACATTCATGAAGCAAGAATCAATTATTTCCAGATGCAATTAGTCCATGCCCCCCCCCCCTCCCCCAATGAATCAGTTAGTCTGTGAAATATCAGATAGTAGTAAACAATATGGCTACATTTGTCTGTTCCATAAGCAATCAATTTGTCTATCATGTTTTTTCAATGAATACTTGAGTCTGTGAAATATCACAGTACACATTATGGTTTTTATTATCATCATTATTATTATTATCATTGTTATTACTACTACTACTACTACAGCTATTAATTGCTTCCATTATGAATTGATCTTTTTTTCTTTTTTTCTTTTTTAACAGTTACTTTGTGAAATACCTGAACATTGTAAAGGTTTTGGCTGCAATTATAATTTACTTTCATCATCAATTCTTTTGTCCATTCAGTTATGAAGAAAGAAAATAGTACAAATTAGGATGGCAAATATCTGTTACTTTTGTTATCACTTAATCAGTACATTATTTTAAATTGCTCTTATTATTATTGAAATATCAGAAAAAATTCTGATAGTTAATTCAATGCTGCAACTCTTGATTATTTTCATGATCACTTCATCTTCAACTATTTTTTTCTGTAAAATATCAGAAAATAGTGCAAATAAGTGGTTAGTGCACTTGGTTTCAATGCAGAAGGTTCCTGGTTCAAACCCCACCCCTGCCACATTTCTCCATATAATGTGGAGTTACGTCAGGAATGGCATCTGGCATAAAACTTGTGCCAATTCAGCATGCAGATCCACCTCAGATTTGCTGTGGTGATCCTGAGTGCAAACAAGGAAGCAGCTGAAGGTAATTACCAATAGACAGATGAAAAATGATCATTTCCATTGTCTCTTTTAAATATCAGAAAACTGCGCAAATGAAAATTGAAAATATTATTTCCATTATTCGGCAATGTATTTTTGCAGAGTATACATTTTTTAAATCAGATAATCTGTGAAATAGAAAAAAAGCTCTTTTTCATGTAGTGCCATAGCTCGATTATTTTCACAATCATTTAATCTGTCCATTATTTGCTCCATTAATTATTTAGTCACTAAAATATAAAAAAAAAATATTGCTGTAACTTTCGATTATTACCATGCTCAGTTATTCTGTCCATTGTTTACGTCATTGTTTCATGTGTAAAATATCAGCTAATAGCACCAATTATTGATGCAACTGTTTGTAATTTTTATAATCTGTAAAATAAAGTTTTTCATTCTGTAAAAATATCATAAAAATAGTCAAAGTTAGGACCAGTCTGTCAATTATTTCCATAATCAATTAATTAGTGTTTTTTAATCAATGATTTATTCAATGGAATGTAAAGTGGTACAAATTAGAACTATCTGTATTTTCTGCACTAATAAACTTTGCAGTACAGACAAAAAAGTTTGTTACCATTTCCAAGCACACATTTTGTCTTATTGTTTAACGCTGATTTCCCACTCTTTCCCAAATTTGCTCATGTAGGGGTCAACATGTGTCTCCCCACAGTTGCTAGCTTGCTCACTGACTGGACCTAAGCAATAAGCACACAGCGTTCAGGATACAGACAAATATACATGTGTGTTTAAACCACAGCTGTTCAGTTTTTGATCATTTATTCAGTTTCTACTAAGCATCCAAGTTGACCAAATGCAAAAGGGTTTGTCCTCATTAGGTCTTCTTTGGTGAGTTACAAGGTGATGGCAAATATTATTTTTGAATTATTGTCTGCACAAGCTGGCAGGGAAAGTTAACTCACTCACTCATTCACTTTACATTTTTCTGGCCAACTCCTACTACAAGTGCATTATACAGTGCAACCAGAAAGTATTCACAACAGTTCCTTGTTTCCACATTTTGTTATGTTACAGCCTTATTCTAAAATGGATAAAATAATTTTTTTCCATCAAAATTCTACACACAATACCCCATAATGACAATATGATTTTTTTTTTTGTGCAAATTTATTAAAAAAAACCTAAGAAATCACATGTACGAGTATATAAGTATTCACAGCCTTTGCCATGAAGCTCACAATTGTGCTCAGGTGCATCCTGTTTTCACTGGTCATTCTTGAGATTATTCTATAGCTTATTTGAAGTCCAATTGGGGTAAATTCAGTTGACTGGACATGATTTGGAAAGGCACACACCTGTGTACATGTAAGGTCCCACAGCTGACGGTGTATGTCAGAGCACAAACCAAACATGAAGTCAAAGGAATTGTCTGTAGACCTCTGAGACATCATTATCTTGAGGCATAACTCTGAGGAAGGGTACAGAAACATTTCTGCTGATTTGAAGGTCCCAATGAGCTCAACTGCCTCTATCATCTGTAAATGGAAGAACTTCAGATCTACCAGGACTCTTCCTAGAGCTGGCCACCCATCTAAATTGAAAGATCGGGGGAGAAGGGCCTTAGTCAGAGAGGTGACCAAGAACACACTCTGTCAGAGCTGCAGCATTCCTCTGTGGAGAGAGGAGAACCTTCCAGAAGGACAACCATCTCTGCAGCAATCCAGCAATCAGGCCTGTATGGTAGAGTGGCTAGACGGAAGCCACTCCTCAGTAAAAGGCACATGGCAGCCCACCTGGAGATGACAAAAGGCACCTGAAGGACTCTCAGACAACGAGAAACAAAATTCTCTGGTCTGATGAGACAAAGATTGAACTCTTTGGCGTAAATGCGAGGCATCATATTTGGAGGAAGCCAGGTACCATCCCAACAGTGAAATGCAGGAACTGGGAGTCAGGATTGAGGGAAAGATGAATGCAGCAATGTACAGAGACATCCTGGATGAAAACATGCTCCAGAGTGCTCTTGACCTCAAACTGAGGCAACAATTTATCTTTCAGCAGGACAATGACCCTAAACACAGCCAAGATACCAAAGGAGTGGCTTCAGGACAACTCTGTGAATGTCCTTGAGTTGCCCAGCCAGAGTCCAGACCTGAATCTGATTGAACATCTCTGGAGAGATCTGAAAATGGCTGTGCACTGACGCTCCCCATCCAACCTGATGGAGCTTTAGAGATGCTGGAAAGAGGAATGGACAAAACTGCCCAAAGATATGTGCACCAAGCTTGTGGTGTCATATTGAAGAAGACTTGAGGCTGTAATTGCTGCATCAACAAAATACTGAGCAAAGGCTGTGAATACTTATGAACATGTGATTTCTTAGCTTTTTATTTTTAATAAAGTTGCAAAAAAAAAAAAAAAAAAACTTTTTTCATGTTGTCTTTATGGGGTAAATTGTGTAGAATTTTGAGGGGAAAAATGAATTTACTCCATTTTGGAATAAGGCTGTAACATAACAGAATGTGGAAATAGTGAAGCGCTGTGAATACTTTACAGGTGCACATTTTTTTATTTGCAATTTTATTTTATTTTGTTGGTGTGTGTGTATACGCCAACGGACAAGCGACCTGTCCAGGGTGTGCCTGCCTCTCACCCAGTGACTGCTGGGATAGACTCCAGCTCCCCTGTGACATTTAATTGGAGTAAGTAGGTATAGAAAATGAATGCATGGAAAATAAAATAAAAAAATATTGAAAAAGAGACTGATTAATGTCATGTGTCAAAGACAATTCCTCATGTTAATGAGTTCAAGCTTTCCAAATAGGACATTATGCTACTTTTCTGTGTGGTCAATTTAAAATATTTAGTTTTTGAATTAATCACACAAAAAAGGTAATGTAACAACTTTGCCTGGGTTATGTTACACTGCACTGTGCATTGTTTTTGGGTCTACAATTTTACAGAACAAATCATTCATGAAGAAAATCAACGGATTAATATAAAATGATAATATTTTCAGCCCAAACATTTAAATGTACTGTTCAATCCATCCCTATTGCGTCCAACTGCGCCCCTTGTGGCACAAACAGGTCAGCACAATTTGAAAAACAATTATTTGGGAAGGATGTGCACAAGCTCATTAATGATGTGTGTGATCAGCTGCACAGCACATTGTCATGGAAACAGATGGAAAAGAAGTCAAACTCAATGAAACAGAAGCAACAGCTAAAGATAAGCAGGCACTCAAAATGCACTTATCAGAAATAAAAGCAGCAGAAAAAAAATCACTGCGGCTTACCTCGGAACAGGTGTTCAAATTAAAGAGTCCGTGTGAGAGAAAATGTGCCGCCTCCACCTGAGCATCCTGTCAGTGCACAGAGCTGTCAGTCAGGGGGATGAAACTGCAGAGAGAGAAAGAGAGAGGGAGGGGTGAGGAAGAGAGAGAGAGGGAAAGAGAGAGATGGGGAGAGAGAAAGAAAGAAAGAAAGAAAGAGAGGGAGAGCAGCATGAGTAGACAGCTTGATTAAATCATCAAGTTGTTTTTTTTTTATAATCATCATATTAAGCTTCAATGTCACAAAAACTGCCAAAAAAATTCCAAACCTTGACTGGGTCCAGATTGTACAGACAAGGACTCACACTCAAAGATGTTCAACACAAAACCAGAACTATATTTTCCTGAATTTGCACAATATGACATGAATTCCATTACGCAATGTGCAAACAAAATAGACATCATGAGTGTCGCTGATATTCACCACATGTGAAAATGATGTATTAACGGGTACAATTTGTCTGTTGTTCATCATAATCAGATGGAGACTAAAGTGGGTTTTGCAGCATAATAATGTCATTTTACGTTAAGTATTCTGTTTAAGAGCTGGACTGAAGACATCAGTGATGAATAGTTGGGAGTAAAGCGGTTTACCTTGCCGTCACATACAGAGGACAGGGTCCGGTGGCTCAGGTGAGATCCACATGTTTGTCCATGTCTTTGTCCACCTGTCCATCTGACTGGACACGTTTTCCACTTCATTCTCATCCTGACCAAAACAAAATCCAGAATTAATAAATGACAGCGGCAGAGGGAAAGCATTTTTTAGTGCTTACGTCTGTATCAGAATGCTAACAGTTCAGACTTGCACAGTAACATAATTCAACCAGAAGCACACTCAGAGTGCATCCACCTGTCAAGACCAAAACATATTTTCAATTCTCCCACCTCCATCGCCTTTATTAAGATTCATTCCATAATGTAAAGTCTCTTTCAGAGGTTGGTGGCGAATCTGGCGATGAGGATGACATATGCTAACATCTGGAAGAGCAGGTCTGTCACAGCAACTACCACGCCTTCTGACCTCTGGGGCAACCAGATCAAAAGTAGGTGCCTCAATCCTCTGAGATCTGGTTACGTCCAGGTCTTTGCACCTCAGACAGTGCAGGGAAAAGATGTTCCAGGTGTCCACCCACACAAGCCACTTCAGGTTTGGATTTGGGTGCCGCTGTGTTGTGGACAAACCCTCAGCACCAGTCCCCACCCTCCAAAGGCAAGACCCTTAGTGCTTTCTCCTGTGGTTTCTTCTTTTCAGGAGATCAGACTCCCAGTGGCTTTCCCTCATCCCCTTCATAACGCTCCCCTCCAATGGAAGGCAGCTGCAGAATTACTCCCGCAGAGAACCTACATTGTAGGTGAAAGAAGGTCCAAGTCTTTATGGTCCTGGTGTTTCCTGTCTAACGGCATGGCTGCGAGACTTGGACTGTAATGCTCTTGGTCTTTTCAGCAGATCTTTAGGTACCCACTGAAATACCTTTATGTCAAATGAGTAGTTCCTTAGAGAAATTCAGATGAGGAGTATTACTTCCATGGTGAGGGAGCACCAGCAATGACATTTTAGACATGTGGTGTGTTGCCCACGTTTCACCTGGCTGTTACTTTTGAGACGTGGGAATGGACTGGTTGCATGCCTAGGTGGTTGCCAACCAGGTCCTGGGGTGGTTCAGTGGTGTGGTGGACACAGCACCAGCAGCACATGCTCCCAGATTAAATTTACAGGTTACTATCAACATAACATAACTTTACAATGGGGAACTCAGGTCAAAGCAGTTTCACTCTTTTGTTAATTGTAATGAGTCATTCGCGTCGTCAGGAGAGTCATCAGGAGAGGCGTCAGTCCCATCATTAGGATGGACAGCTGCCCTGTCATTAGGCGGGTGCTAACTAGAGTACAATAGGTGCTAATTAGAGCAGTTGTTAGTCACTGCCAATAGCAGTCTGCCTCTCAGTAGGAGGGGTCTGGTTAGGTTTAAAGCTCCAGCTTTTGCTGGCTTCTGTTATTCTTCTCTACAAGAGTCAAGACAGAAGTCAGACTACCAGAGCAAGAAATTTAGCTGAAGAAGCTTCTGCAATTAGAAGCGAAAAGTCCTTGCGTCAAGCAACCCAGTCCAGTCGAAGATGCGAGCTTCTCTACTATGGAAACCACCTGGACAACTGAGAGCCTTCACAGAAACATAACATTTAAAAAAGCTTTTAATTTGCCAAACAGTCTAGACCACAATGCTTTAATAAATTACTCTTTTAATTTATTGACTATCTATCTCTCTCTCTCTCCCTATATATATATATATATATATATATATATATATATATATATATATATCAATGAATCATTTAATGCACAAAAAAAATATGAAATGCCAAATGTAATAATTCATATGAAGTTGCAAACATCATCACACAATTCCTGTAATTAACTCTGCCAGATGAGAGGAAAGTAGAGGTTATAGATGCTAAAAATGTATTAATGCCAAATGTTTTGGTGCCTTATTATTAGTTTTTATAGGGTTCTAGGGCTACCTTTGATTTATTTCTATAATAGTCTTCCTTTATGATGTCACAGAGGATATTTAACTGTAAAAGGTAGATTTAGAGTTAAAAACCTTTTTTACACAATATGACCACATTAATGTCTTATTAATGAGATGCATCGGTATCTGTTTATTGCATCTCCTCAGCAGTCAACATGCATGCTGTACGTACATAAATACGTACAGCATGCATAATACATAATACATGCTGTTTGCTGCTGCAACAGGCTGCTATGTTTACGCTTTCTGCACTTCCCCAAGAGACAATGAAGAGAAGGCAAAGAGAGACAAAGAGCCAATACTGATGAAGATGAACTTGACCTTTCTGGTGTCTGGGTGAGGAGGGGTTTGGGCAGGTTGATGCTTATGAATCTATAATGACTGCAGAAGACTCTCTCTGTGTGTGTGTGTGTGTGTGTGTGTGTGTGTGTGTGTGTGTGTGTGTGTGTGTGTGTGTGTGTGTGTGTGTGTGTGTGTGTGTGTGTGTGTGTGTGTGTGTGTGTGTGTGTGTGTGTGTGTGTGTGTATGAGGTCTAGGCTCTTAAGTGAAGAAAGGTCATCACACAGGGGAGGCTGATAATACACCTGACCCTCATTGTCTTTCTCTCGTTGTAATCAGTGCCTATCACGTGCTTCCAGTCACAGTAAATGATACTGAAATGCAGAAAGCAAAATGCTTTTTATCATAATTACAAGCAAGAAAAGGTACAGGTAAGACAGATGTTGTGCAACAGCGTTACAACCATAATGATTTGATGCAGGAATGTTGTGATTTTATCAAATCTAGTACCAAACCCAAGACACAGGGGCCAAATGTAGCTCCGAGATGACTTGAGTCAACCCACAGACAAAATCAGATGATTGATTCGAAGTGGACCATGAGTATATGCATGTATTCTTACTGACAAAAACACTCACTTTCAATCCAGTGTGGACGTGTGCTTAGATGCAGCTCATTTCACATTTTTGTTGGTGTTGATGCAGCAGGGCAACACAAAACATATGTGCGATACATACAGTAGATCCTGAGTCACCAAACAGGGTAAAAACTGAAGCAAGACTACTTTTCCCCCATTTTTCTCACTTGCACTGCAAGTGCACTTTTTCCTTAATTTGATAGCAAATTCTATTTAAATTGCCATTGGCACTTTGACTTTATTTTAGTGCAGGATGGTGAGAATTTCCCCAGCTTGGCATTAAATCCATTCATTCACATGCACACCTTTTACTATAATTATATACTGTATACCATGTCTGCTTTTAATTATACGGTCCTACAATGGTGTAATTTAACAACTGCTTTAATTAAAAATCACAAATAAATACAAATGTTACACAAGCTAATGGATGCTTCCAAAACAGAAAGTTCCAGGTTCTAGACCACCCGTGTACATTCTCCATGTAACGTGGAGTTGTGTCAAGAAGGGCATCCGGTGTAAATCTTGTACCAAATCAACGTGCGGCTACATATCGAATCCACTGTGGTGACTCCGAGCAAAAAGGGAAGAGCCAAAAGAAATTACTTACATATTTTTACTTTCATGAGGTTGGGTGGGTGTATCCTCCAGTGTTGCCTGTTGGTTAGGCAGCCGAGTCAGCAGGACTTCTTTCGTTTCATTGGGGTAGAATTGGTATTTTAATAGGGTGACCAAAGCTCCTGATTTCCCAGGACATGTCCTGTTTTCATGTTCTGTCCTAGCTATCCTGGGTTGTTTTTTAGAAAGTGATAAAAATGTCCTGGTTTTCATTGTTTTTCATTGGGGCATTAAATTGACCAGCATTCGAGTATCATTTGAGTAACTCATTGCCGGTGTCAGGGTCTCAGCACTAATCTGACGGCTAATAATCACATTATTCCCTTTGATCGGTAGAGAATCAGACTCAGAGAGTCAGTCTCAGACGCACTGGTATCACAACACTCCAATCGGTCCCCCATCTTTTATTATGAAATAATGCTGAATTTATGTGGAAATGATTGTTGCAGAAAAGCTATAGAGAGCTGTTGCTGAGATGAGTGAGTTGAGTGCAGTTTTAAGCAGAAACGAGACGATAATCTGTTAATCGCTGCTAACACGGATCGCTCAGATTAGGGTAGTGCTGAGACCCTGACACTGGGCCGAGTGTCCTGGTTTTTGGTAATCAAAATATGGTCACCCTAATTTTAACATTTCTGGTTTTGGGTTCTACCTTAAAATTATTGTTCCTGAACTGGTTAGAAGTAAATGAAACACAAGTAAATAGTCTGTATCAATGTATATACTGACATAGGCTACATATTATCCTGTAGTCTATCACTAATGCCAGGCTATGATGGCACAATGGTTAGACTAACTGGAGCTAGCTAAATATTTCCAGCATCATTTGTCTTTACACATTAGCCTGGCCATTAAGCATGGGTGAAGTTGGTGTCAAACATTAACATTTATAAAGGTACATAACACAATATTTATCTCCTCTTGTTGGAAACAAGGCGATCACAACACATTTTATTTTACTTGCCTGCTGCAAAAATAAATAAATAAATCAAATAAATTCTACTATTCGAAGAGGTGCACAACATTCATGGAAGACAGGAAGAGAACTCAACATCAAGTTATTACAATCAGAGAACATTGTAATTTCTAATAAATAAATGGAAAAAAAATAACTATCAATTGGTTACTATTATTTCAATACACATTTGGTCTGGAACATAAACAAAAAAAATTCTGGTTTTGGTTTTCTTGAACCTGTTCAAAGCCTTGATAGTCAGGTAACATTGTGATTTCAATACTGAAAAGCTCTGAGATTTTTTTTTTCAGAGCCAATCACTGCATAATCCAGAATTTATTGTATTGATTTTAATAGCTTTTTGCATGTAATTTTCCTGCAGGCAGCATTATTATACATATATTTTAATTTTTTTGTCACTACTTAGCTACTCAGTGTACACTGCGGGTCGTGAGACTATCACTGATCTCTCAAATACAGTCTTAAGAATTGTGATTTTTCATGATCAAGTTTGTGATTAAACACCATATAATTCCACTTCCAGTAAAGACAGAAGTTGATTATTAATTCTTATGTTACGGTAACCCTCCTCAGCTGGTGAGATGGAGCTTTTCGTCAGTCCGCTGGTCCAGCTCAGGGGTTCTTTGTTCCAGCTGCCACAGCAGATTTGGGCGTCTGTACAGAGGCCTGTCAGAAACAGGCTTATCTCTTGGGGGCCTCCCAGCACAAAGACCCATTTAGATGCTCATAGAGAGTGAAATCTTCATTATATACCTCTTGAAAGAGAAGCGGGCCTCTAATTGGAGACAAGTATTTTATTTGGCTGCATAAAAGCTTGAAAACAAAGCATGAAGATGATCTTGCAACAGTGGGGCCCTTTTATTACATCAACATGTCAGTAGTATGGGGACATCAATAATTCAGGAGGTTTTCTGTATATTGTAAATTTAACGATAAATATATGTATATATATGTGTCTATGATAAAACCTTTAATTTCAAGCCCATTTATATCAGACCTATTCTTGTTTTCTCAAAGTGTGTTTCAGGTTTAGAAGATGCTGAGATAATATGTAAAACAAAGGGACTACAGTATCAGTATGAAGGGTTTTTTCACCATATGTGAAATTATCTGCCATCCATCTATCCATCCACCTATCCATCCATCTGCTGGCCTTTCCCAGCCACGTCTGTAGTAAAAATGTCAGTATATCTGCCATGGCGTCCTGCTGATGTGTATTGTGATGGAGTTGAATACTCCAGCTACCAATATGGCCTGCACCAATACTGGATTAGCCACAGTGGATTAGCTGGCTGCCCGCCTGCTGCTTATTCAAATATTGTTTCACGTATTGTCATCATTGGGCAGATCTCTGGCCCAGTAGTCTGCGACCTACAGAATATTCTCAAAGAAGCCAGACAAAAATGTCTTTCCATCCATTTCCAACAAAAGCGTCTGATTATTGCGCAAATTTGGATCTGTCGAGAGTCAGGTTGAATGCGCCTGATGGGTTCGGAGACCGTCTGCAGCGTACGACTGGTGAAATAGGAAGATGACGGAAAGCAATATCCAAGCAAGGCCAAAATCAGGCGAGAAAGCGTGCCTTGATCTTTGCTACATGGCGTTCTTTTTTCTTTTCTCTCCCTTTCTCCCGTTCACCCTCACACATACACTTGGGAGTCAAGGCAATTGATGTGCTGCCTTTGATGGCAAAGAGAGGCCTATATTTACAGCCAAAAGACCATGATGAAAGGGGCGAAAAAAAAAGAAAGGGAATGGGTAGGAAAAAATGTGTTATTAGAGAATGGTAACTTGTGATAAATAGTTTGGATGGAGTGACGGTAACCAGACATTGGGGCGTTGAGGGTTTCAACGACAGCGGAGGACAGCCTAAGGTAGACGGAGATCTTACCGTGCTAGCCTGGCGATGATGGTTGGCTTGGCGGTTCTGGTATGAGAGGATGGTGGCCATCCTGGAAGAAAAAAGCAGATAAATACAGATGCTGCACCACCCGGGTTCCTCCCGATGAGTCGGCGGTCTGGATGCTAGTGGACGTCCCATATTAGAAGCTGTCGCCATCTTTGTCCCGTTGTTGTCTTGGATATGCTCTCCTGCGTCTTCATTCATCCCTCCCCGTTTCCTTTGATGATGCCTCCCTCCCTAGCTCTCTGTCGTATGACATCATCACGCAGCAGTATCGACGAGCATCAAAGAACCTCTGGGCAGGACTGAGTATCTGTCCGTCTGTGCATTTCAAAGAGGTGTAAATATGGAGCATAAAGAGTGCTGTACCCCCCACCCCTTCTTCCGTGCACTGTTCTTCTCTCCCTGCAGATGGATGGTTTATTAGACCAGTATTCAACTAGACACCCACATGCACACACCCACACCACCCATCTCTGCGACGGGTGTATCCCGAGGCCCCCTGCTGTGCCGTCAGTGTTTGATGATCTGCTTAACAGCTTCATTCATCCTCCAAGCTTTCTCCTTTTCTTGCTCTTTTTTTTCCTGGCGTCTTCCTTATCCATCTCTCTGCAAATACAAACATGTTCTCAGTCAATTTATCGGGCTTAAAGGCAGTTAAATCCTTCTCTAACTGGTCAAGTAAGACTCCTTCTCGTGCCCGCCCTCCTTTTTTTTGTTACTTGTTTCACTCTCATCCCCTGCTCTTTCTCTCTTACCTCATACAGCTGCTCAGTACCATTTCCAATCCTGTTAAAGTTGTATGTGAGCTCTGAAGGAGTCCGTCTGTTTGTCTGTCATCAGCCTGAGGAACTCATATACACGTTTGGCTGTCACAATCCGCCGTGGCAGGCAGCTGGTATCAAATCCACTCAGAATCCAAAATAAAAGCACTCAAGACAACGGACCGACAAAGAATATCTTAAATTTTTTTGAGGATTAAAGTAACAGCAAAATAAATGGATTGTGTACTGTTGTTGAAAAGTCTTTGACTAGCTTTTGATTTGCACATCACATAACAAGTAAAATTCCTGAATTGAATACACAGTAGTTTCAGTGATCAGTGGTTTATCAAAATTCAGTTCCCTCCCTGGGTGTGATTTCTAAACTGCTATTGTGTGCAACCACTTTAATACCAAGCAGAGGTATTTTAATTTAATTCAAATAATTAGTATCTAAGCTTAAATGTACTTTAATTCCTGGAGACTAGAAAGAAATAAGAGACACTGAACCATACATATTCGTTTAGGACTGTAATTAACAACTCTTTTTATTATTATTATTATTACTCTTGTGATTATTAATACCATAGTTGATTTTGTTGTTGATTTGAATAATCAATTCAATATTTAGTCTATACTCCTAATTTTTCAAAAACAAATATAACAACAACAACAACAACAAAAACATTCATTCATTCATCTTCTACCGCTTAGTCCAATTAAGGGTCACGGGGTGCTGGAGCCTATCCCAGCAATCATAGAGCACGAGGCGGGGTACACCCAGGACAGGACGCCAGTCTGTCGCAGGGCCACAAATAGACAAACAAACACAGACACACCCACACACACACCTACGGACAATTTTAAAGATTCCAATCCACCTAACCCACATGTCTTTGGATGTGGGAGGAAACCGGAGCACCCGGAGGAAACCCATGCAAACACAGGGAGAACATGCAAACTCCACACAGAAAGGCCACGGGAATTGAACCCACGACCTTCTTGCAACAGTGCTAACCACTAATCCACCGTGCTGCCCACAAAACAAACAGTTTCTCAAATTTGTTTTAAATCTGGTTTTGGTTTAAACCAGCCAATCCTTTCTCAGGAGTTGTTTACAATCAGTTAAAACCAGAATACTTCTAAAATAGCTGGATTAAAACCAGTTTACACTAAGTCAGATCTAGGTTAACATGTAGTTAACCAGGTTAAATTGTTTAGGACCTGTACTGGTAGTATTAAAGCATATAAAACCATAGCTCAGTGATTGAATGGCTTAAACTGTTTTCAAACCGCTTTAAAAAAGTAAAAAAAAAAAAACTCAACTGTGAATGTAAATGAGCCTGATTGAAACCAACAGTTTTTAACTAGTACAGATGTTTTTGTGGTTTAAATGACTTTAAAACATGTTTGAAGGCGGGCATGTTTTACATGCAGTGTTAACTTTCAGCTTTAATTAAAGGGGTTTTAAGGAATTCCATCCATTTTTATTGTCACTCCATTTTTCGAACACCATAAGTAATTGGACAAACTAAATATTGGTATTATTTTGAATATAATCATCACTTTAACAGCCACTTATTTTTTAGAGAAATTAAGAAAATCTATGTTTCTACTGAGCTGTAGAAGAAGATTGATAGACGTGTTGTCAGTTCTTGAAATTTTCCAGCACAACGTTTGTGAAAACATTGTTACATCTATGATGTTTTACAATATGTTAGGAGCATTTAGTGGATATGACCCTTAACTCATATACAATACCCCACGAGAAGCGTCTAACCACCAGAAAAGGTTGCTATATGTTATGGTCTTCACACAACCAGCAGAGGGCAATAAATGTCAACATAATGAATACATTTATGACCATAAATCATCAGTGTGCCAACTGAAAAAAGTTTTTTTTATTACACACACACAAGGTTACAGTGGAAAAAAAAATCAAGCTTTGAATGCTTTTTTTTTTAATTCCTCTATTTTGCTTTATCTAACTTTATTATTTTTACTCCCAGCATATTTATAATATTATTGAAACCTTAAATCATAAATTTACTTTGACAGAAACTAATACGTTTAGGTGTAAGTGGATTTTCAGGCTGATCCTTGCCTGATCTGGTTCAAGAAGCTGGTCCAAGGATAGGAGATAATGTTTGTTTTCAAGATTTTAGTCACTTTCTCAAATACATAAATTTTAATGAAAAGTATCAGACACATGTAGAATGTCAGTGTCGCATATAATTTGGTGCAGGTCTGTATGATGAGCCAGACCTAGCAGATCAAATTCCATATGAAAAACACTGGGTGTTATTGATTTAGACAGTAGTAGTAGCAGTATAGGCATAAGTACACTTACATAACAGTGTCTCTGACTGCTGCCTTATTTATCATCACCATGGTGATTAAGGCTTAGCTAGCTTGGTTTCCACTACCCTTTCCCGTAACTTCATGCTGTGGCTGATCAACTTTATGCCTCTGTTGTTTCTGCAACTCTCCATATCACCCTTATTCTTAAAAATCAGTACCAGTATACTTCATCACTCCCCAGATATCCTCTCATTTTCAAGGTTTATTAAAGAATCTGGTTAAAAACACCACTGCCATCCCTATTAAATATCTCCAGGCCACATTGGTATATCCCCAGGACCACTTGCACCCTCATGTCCTGATTCATTCTCTCCACATCATCCAGCCTGCTCTCCCTATCATTTTTCTTCATTCATTAGCTCCTCAAAGTACATCCTCCACCTTTCTTCTGAGCATACTCCCCTCCCTTGTCAGCACATTTCCATCTGTAGCAAGATAGATGTATTTATTTATTAAAATCGTTCAATTTGCTTTGCTATTGCTATACAAGTATGACTGAACACGGATGTCCAGGCAACTCTGTTGAGGAACCAGAACTTGGGAAAATTTAGAATATCAGTCCAACATTCAGAAAGAGTAAAAGGGAACACCCTTATTTAAAGGAGAGTAGTTACAGTAACAGATGTGTCATTTGTTAGCTGTGTATTTTTCTAACTTCAGCCTGTAAGTTTTCCCAGATTTACATTTATTTTCTTGTCAGAAGTGTAATTATTACAGTTTTTCCTTGCAATGAGCAGGACAATCAAAGGATGAATGTAGTCAGCCAATGAGTTAGTGGATGTGCAAAATTTCCTGAAGAAAGTCAATAAAACTGCATCTCCAGCTCTGACATTTTGTGTTTGGATAGATACAGTTTACTATGACTAAACCTGCCATTTTGGGCCATGTTGGGCTCTTTTAACCAGCCAGATGTGTTTTAAGTTGGTTCTGAAGCCTTGCTGATGATCATAGGGTCCTAGTGGGCACTGAGGCTACTCTGTTGCTTGTTAAGTGACAGTATCTTATATGAGATCTACTGAACAATAGTACCTGTGGGTATGGCACTTTAGCAGATAGCAGATAATTCTGGTAAGGATGTGGTGACCTTCTTTAGGATATATTTTCCTGGTAAAAAAAAAAAAAAAAAAAAAAAGCACAATCATTGCCAAGTGAAAATCTCACCTTTGACTTTGGTGACCTTGGGCTGTTGACTTTGACCTTCACTAGAGTGACTGACCTTGCCCAGGACAATACAACTACATATGTGTGTTGAGTGTGGTTCAAATCAGGTTGAAAATCACATTCCTTGACCATGATCCGAGTACCTTGATATTTACCAAAACTGACCATTTTAAGGCAAATTCCAGGTTACCCTTCATCCACATAGCAAGATTTAAGAAATCAGCGATAGGACCTGGGAGTAGCAGGCCAACAAATAGGCGGCCAGACATCATCTTGACCACAGACCAATTTGACCTTTGTCAAATCTGCCTAACCCGGGGAATTCCAGAACCACCCAACATATGTATGCCAACGTTGGTGCAAACTGGAGTGAAAAATCTGCATTTTGGCAACTGATTATTAACATGAACTCTTTAAGGAGAATTCTGTGGTTGACCTTCATCCATATACCAAATTTGGTGAAAACTGCCCAAAGCACCTGGGAGGAGCAGGAAAAACACAAACAAACAAACAAACTATGATTTCTTGTATGTGTGATTTAATAACATGTATTATAGGCACTCAAAGACTAATTTAAAATGCATACAGTATTTTCACATTTGTAAAAAATTCCTTCATCCCACCACACAAAGTAAATCATGGCACCCATTTTGCCCCACCAAGAAAAATCCTCCAGACCCTCCACTGTCGCTATGAGGGGCATCAAGATACAACTGTAAATGTGTCTTCCAAGGTTGAAAGGACATTCAAATTACCGGTCACCTCATCGTGTCATAATCATGTTTGTCCTCCTCTTCAACGTCTCAGCTCCATTTTTCTTTTTCTTTTAATATATTTTCATTCCTCTTCCCTCCTCATTTGAATCACATAAACATTCATTTACATTCAAATGGCAAATACACACCAGGTATTAGGAAAACTAATTTCACAACATTAATAGACCCTCAAACTGTCCACTGATTTCTTCCACATAAATACTTTGCATAATCCTAATCAGCTAAATCCGTCTGCGGACTGGTGGAGTTCTACAGGGACAAACGTGGACGTGTGGAGTCTGTACGAGCTCGCTCAGCCTACCTGTAGGACTATCAGGGCCGCGGCTCATAGCAGTGAGCTGACAGGCTGGAGAGGGTTGATAAGCTTTCCTCATTACTGAACCCTATTCACACTGACTGACTGCTGCCGCGCACGTACACACGCACACGCACAGAAAGCCGAATATCTCCCAGAGAGATGGTTGTTCTCCAAAACATGTTCCTATCACTATTACAATAAGTGTAAATACATCATTTACTGTAGTGCACAGCATGTCGATAACAAGACAGAAACCATCTGGAAGGCAACAAAATGACACCTGGCTACAGGAGGGGGACTAATTAAAAATGTTTTCAGTTTGGAAAAGCTCATAACTGCATTTTTCTCGCTGTGGTCACACAATCGGTTCAGTCTGCAGAAAAGGCAAATATTAAATTCAGTGTCAATGTCACATTTAGTTCTGAGAGTTTCTCCACAGCAAACCCTTACAGCTTATATACAGTGCTGCAATGTGCTGAATTTAGCACAGCATCCTGCACTGGTTGCTAAGCTAGTCTGTTATTTGTTTAGATAACCTTAGGTAAAATAATACAAAAAAAACCCTACAAGTCTGATCAGACAATATGAGAAAACTACTTAAAACACTGAATTCTGAATATCAAATACCTACAAAATTTATGGGGGGGGGGGGGGGGGCTTACAACCCCATCGAGCCTTGTCTTAGAGCTGCCCATGCCACTCATCCCCACAAAACAATGAACTGAAAACTGCGCAGAAAATGATATATAATCTACATTACATTTAAAGGTTTGCAGCAAAACCAACTGATTATTTCAAATAAATGTACAATGAAGAAGGCAAAGAGGCACCAAACCTGAACCATTTGAGCCTCGGCATGGCCATTCTATACTGGCAGCGTGCTGCAGTGGCGAGGGAATTGAGGGCATTGTTTGGGTAAAACGAGACAAATGAGACCCTGGAGAGCAGTACTTAGCCACTCATAAAGGTCAGATATGGAGCCGCACCAATGGATGCTAATCCTGACCCCCGGGACGGCGCACACATGGGCCTGTGGATGCGATTGTTTCACAGGCCCGTGACATTTAAACCTGAATGAGCTTTTACAATCATGGATGACAGAAGTGCAGTTGGCTGCAAAGCTGTATTAGTGCCCATGGAGGTTTAATTAGACATGGCCTTGGGGGCAATTAATGGTTTTGGCTGAACATTTGAAAATCAGAACGTATTTTATAAACCGAAATGAAGATAATAAACTTTTCTTCTGTAAATTAGTCAAAAATGGGCTTAACAATCACCTCTATCTGTAGTATATGTTACCCCGTCACTGAGGTTGTGTCTTTACCTGTGCTTGTTTGTTTATTAGGAGTATATTTCAAAAAGGTATGAAAGAATTTTGATACAATTTGGTAGAGTGCCTCTCCTTGAGTCAAAGAAATTTATTACATTTTCAGAGTGATGTGTTTCTCATACCTAAAACCAAGCTTCAAACCAAAATTTGCTAAAACCTTTATTGGCTTCTTCTCAAGCAGAATCAGTATTTTAACATTTCCAGTTTTGGACTGGTAGTCTGCCTGAGTGGTTGCCATCCAGGATCCTACTTTTGGGTTAACCCTTAAAATTACAGCTCCCAAACAAGTTAGAACCAAATGAAATACTGTTAACAGTGTTTCATGTTAGGCTGTGTGACATTATGTATTTTTTGTCTTTTGTTTATAGATATGATATTAAAGTCAGCTACCTGTCCGTATCTATGTATAAATGTCTCAAAAACCTACAGATTGTCCATCACAGTCCAACAAAAGGGGCATAACATTTATTTTATTGTAAAGTTAAGTTAATGTATAGGGTACTTATAGCCTAAGCAAATATATTATTTGATGGTATATATTACAACCCCAAGCTGATTTTAAAGGTCACAAATAAATGTAATACTTTCAAATAGCTAACAAACCAGATCCAGTTTTGTTCAATTTAAAAAAAATAAAACATATGATTCTGTTGACATACACCATTAATTATTATTAATTGTGGTGTTGTCGTAAAACTAAAAATCAGACACAAACATTCTGGTGGCGATTGTGTTTACTAATGCTAGTCCACACATTTGCCACCAGCATGTCAAGCAAAAGTAGACCATCATCAATGGCGTCACCCGGGATTACTGCTAGTAGACTATATTTTACTCTACAGTCTGTCGCTCATGCTGCAATTAACAACCTAGGCTACGCTGGTCACACTGTTTAGCCTAACTGGAGGTAGCTGACCACCTCCAACAATGTTTCTCTTTACATGTTAGCCTGTCCATCAAACGCTGATGAAGTTAATGTATAAGACCAACATCTATCATCCACATAGCACAATATTTAAAAACTGATCCAATGATTGTGATGAAACCTGAAATTACATAAGGTCATGTGTAGGTCAAAATTCTGATCTGTTATCCTCCTTTAGGGTGGAACTCAACAATCTCATGAGTTTCCCCGCACTGTAAAACTCAATGAGTTAGTTGAACTCAAACCATTTGAGGAAACCGATTGCCTTAAACCATTTGAGTTTACCAACTTAAATAAAATTATTTTCAAAAATGTAATTGTTAAAGTTTTAGTAACTTAATTTATAGTTAATTAAAATTATGTAAATCTAGTTTATGTTTTTCAATAAAAAAAGTGACAAATTTCTGCCTAAAAAATTCGCATTACATTTTGGATTAGTTTTTTTGAGGCATTTCTGGTTTACTTGTTGACTCTGTTCTATTCGCTCCCCTCGGGCGTGAACTCACGATGTCCGGCATAGAAGTCAGACTCTCTAACCAGAAGGCTAAAACCGCAGGTTCTGGCCTTGTGACCAGAGAATCCTTTTGAGCTGGTGGGAGTGAGGTTTACTAACTACATATGCACAGCGACATCTGCTGGCCTCTGTTACATAAACTCAATTAAAATAAGTGAACAGAATGCATTAGAAATACATCACAACACTTAAATGCCCCAAAACTTTAAATGCACTTAAAGGAACTGAGTTTTTATAACAATTCTTTTTTGAGTTAGTTTAATTAATGAAAGTGAGTGGCTATAACCTTTTCAAAATTTGAGTTACATTAACTTAATTATCGTATTAAAATGGAGTGTTCGGTTTAACAGTGCGCAGTATCTCCTGGTTTACCAGATGTGTCTGTAGATCTCTCACTGATCTCTCTTTGTCACACAATGAGGGCTCAGCAAACTCTCAATGGTTGCTGCAGGGGGCTCCAAAATTTGGATTTTTAATCACACAACGAGCGCCAAACATTTACACAGAAAGGCTTTTTCGAGGGTTTAGGAGATTGTTGAGAGTTCGGGACAATTTTTGATCACTCAGTGGTCACCCAATGATCTCCATGTTTCCTTATAGACCAGGACATGGGCTAATTCATTTCTTGTTTGGTCACAAACAGGGTGAGAGGAATGCAGTGTTATTAATCCCAATGCAACATTCCATAATTGTTTGTCCTCAGGAGAGGTTTGCTACTTGTGGCCACTCTTCAAAGATATTACCTGAGAGCAGCAATCTTGTTAAGATGCTGCCACTGTGATGTCACTGGATGCATTGTTGCACAGTTGGTATTGCACTAATAGCACATTGGGAAAGTGAAAACACACACAGTAACTGCAGTACACAACCACACATGCTATGAGACGGTCATGAGGTCATGCTGATTAAGGCACCCGAGAGTCAGAGGCAACACAATTTGTGAGTTTTACCGGAAAGTGGTGGAGATAATGAGTGACGGGTCAGAACAACAGCCAACAAATTTGTGCACACAGTGTCTGTAATAGCTATGGAGCTGTATATTTTAATTGCTGTTTATTCAAACATGAATTTATTTTCCCAGTCGACAGAGGAGACCCTGGTGGCACATATAGTTTTTCAAATGTCTGCTCACAAGTTGACAAAAATCCAAGCTCTTCACATCCTCAGCAGAAAAGCGACGTAACTGTTCACAACATGTAAATAAGGGCTCTGTGGACACAGAACAGCATTTGCTCAAAACTGGTTGAAAATAAAGTGATTGAAATGCAATGTTACAAATAATCTGAGCAAAATTGTAATATATATATCCAGAAAGAAACTTTCTTGGGCTTTTCACATAAGCATTGTTAAAATTAAAAGCATGACTTTTACAGATTGCAAAGTCAAAAACAAACAAGCAAGCCAAAAATAACGCCCCTTTCCAATAAGGTCCACATATATACACTTTTCTGCTATCAGATGCTGTCCTGGTTAGAACTGCTGACACCCCTGAATTTTAAGTATATGTTGTGTTACAGCATTCATAACCATCTAGTCATTAGTGGCATCTAGTGGTGAGGTAACAGAATGCAATTATGCTGTGGAAGGTGACAAATTTATTTTCTTCATGTTTTTGCCTCTTTGGCTACGTGGATTCATGCTCTCTCCATTTCACAGGGTTGAGCTGGCCGATCATTTTTGGTTTTGAGCTCTTCATACTTGTGACCTGTGGTGTTACATACTCCAAGCCAGTTGGTGGCGGTAATGCACCACCAGAGTCGCCAACAGCAATTCAATCCGAGGGAATAAGAATTACGTCGCAGTTTAGCTATAGCACGATTATCATTACTGCTCACTGTTGTCAGTTAACTCTCTGGAATTGAGTTTTATTTGTTAAGATGTCTGGCGGACCGAATGAGTCGAAGAAGCGGAAGAAGAAGCGCTATGCGGGCGCTCAGCACAGTAAACGCTGGAAGGGCAGCAGAGAGCTGGAGGTGGGCATGCAGGGCGTCCTCATCTCCTGCAACATGAACGAGAGGAAAGCCACCGCCGAGGCCTACAACCTGCTCGGAGAATACGCAGACAAACTCTACGGGCCCGAGAAGGTCAGTCTTTATTGGTTTATAAAGCTTTGTCTAAGCACCAGAAGTTTCATCCTCAGGGGTGTTAATCTATTCCACCGATATACAGATACCGATATCTGTAGCCGATACTGATTACTGTGGAGTCAATTTCCCGCCAGAGCTTTGCAAATACATAAAACATCTTGTGCAAATGATTTGTAAAAACAGAACTCATTTAGATAGTGCATTCGCAAAGCAAAATGCACTGTGTATGTTTCAAATCGGAAATATGTCAGAGTTCTGCTTTGTGCAAGACTAATGAAGTGTGCAAAGCCGTGGTGCAAAGGCAGAAGCATTGTACATGTACAACCCCTGGCAAAAATTATGGAATCACCGGCCTCGGAGGATGTTCATTCAGTTGTTTAATTTTGTAGAAAAAAAGCAGATCACAGACATGACACAAAACTAAAGTCATTTCAAATGGCAACTTTCTGGCTTTAAGAAAAACTATAAGAAATCAGGAAAAAATTGTGGCAGTCAGTAACAGTTACTTTTATAGACCAAGCAGAGGGGAAAAAAATATGGAATCACTCAATTCTGAGGAATAAAATATGGAATCACCCTGTAAATTTTCATCCCCAAAACTAACACCTGCATCAAATCAGATCTGCTTGTTAGTCTGCATCTAAAAAGGAGTGATCACACCTTGGAGAGCTGTTGCACCAAGTGGACTGACATGAATCATGGCTCCAACACGAGAGATGTCAGTTGAAACAAAGGAGAGGATTATCAAACTCTTAAAAGAGGGTAAATCATCACACAATGTTGCAAAAGATGTTGGTTGTTCAGTCAGCTGTGTCTAAACTCTGGACCAAATACAAACAACATGGGAAGGTTGTTAAAGGCAAACATACTGGTGACCAAGGAAGACATCAAAGCGTCAAGACAGAAAACTTAAAGCAATATGTCTCAAAAATCGAAAATGCACAACAAAACAAACGAGGAACGAATGGGAGGAAACTGGGGTCAACGTCTGTGACCGAACTGTAAGAAACCGCCTAAAGGAAATGGGATTTACATACAGAAAAGCTAAACGAAAGCCATCATTAACACCTAAACAGAAAAAACAAGGTTACAATGGGCTAAGGAAAAGCAATCGTGGACTGTGGATGACTGGATGAAAGTCATATTCAGCAATGAATCTCGTATCTGCATTGGGCAAGGTGATGATGCTGGAACTTTTGTTTGGTGCCGTTCCAATGAGATTTATAAAGATGACTGCCTGAAGAGAACATGTAAATTTCCACAGTCATTGATGATATGGGGCTGCATGTCAGGTAAAGGCACTGGGGAGATGGCTGTCATTACATCATCAATAAATGCACAAGTTTCCGTTGATATTTTGGACACTTTTCTTATCCCATCAATTGAAAGGATGTTTGGGGATGATGAAATCATTTTTCAAGATGATAATGCATCTTGCCATAGAGCAAAAACTGTGAAAACATTCCTTGCAAAAAGACACATAGGGTCAATGTCATGGCCTGCAAATAGTCCGGATCTTAATCCAATTGAAAATCTTTGGTGGAAGTTGAAGAAAATGGTCCATGACAAGGCTCCAACCTGCAAAGCTGATCTGGCAACAGCAATCAGAGAAGGTTGGAGCCAGATTGATGAGGAGTACTGTTTGTCACTCATTAAGTCCATGCCTCAGAGACTGCAAGCTGTTATAAAAGCCAGTGGTGGTGCAACAAAATACTAGTGATGTGTTGGAGCGTTCTTTTGTTTTTCATGATTACATAATTTTTTCCTCAGAATTGAGTGATTCCATAATTTTTTCCCTCTGCTTGGTCTAAAAAAGTAACCGTTACTGACTGCCACAATTTTTTTCCTGATTTCTTATAGTGTTTCTTAAAGCCAGAAAGTTGCCATTTGAAATGACTTTAGTTTTGTGTCATGTCTGTGATCTGCTTTTTTTCTACAAAATTAAACAACTGAATGAACATCCTTCGAGGCTGGTGATTCCATAATTTTTGCTAGGGGTTGTATACGTGTATATGTATAGAGAGAGAAACACAATTTGACAGTCTTTCTTTCAAATGTGAGTGCTGATAATTTCTCACAAATGTGAGTAAATTGCCCTTCACTACTTGTTGCAAAAAGTGACTTACTCGGGCCATTTGTTAGAAAGGCATAGAAATTGGCTTGACAGTATTGGTGTGTGATTTGTTTCCTTTAATCCAGCTTTAATTTTAGTTCTGCAAGATGTTGACCGAATCTGTACTCAAATGCTTGACACCCCCCCCCCCCCCCCCTTCCAATCTACAAATTTAATCAGAATTTTCCAGCCACAGATTGAGTTAAAATATTAAAAAGTGGATACCTGACATTCAATAAATAAGACAAAAAAAGAATAAATAAAACAAGAGCACCATGCTCATAGAGCGCAAACCTCTGCCAACACCAATGTCCAATTCCACAAATTTTTTTTACCTTGGAAAAAATTTTGAAGGTCAAAGTCTTGTTAGAAGTGGCTTTTCAAAAGCTAAAATGTAATACAAAATATAGGTCAAAAGGGCTTTTCAATGTTAATATCAAATATCTGTTATATCTGCTATACAGATCAGTGACTGAGGCACTTTTGATTGAGATATAATACAAAATGTACACCAAATGGGCTTTTCGATATTAAATTCAAATTTCCACAAAATCCACAATCCAGATCATATCTGGATCAAACTTTGTCTGGCAGTGCCAGTCTGCACCTCACTTTCAAATATGAGAGTGATTGGGCACTTTTGATTGGCACTTTTGGCCCATTTATTGCAAAATATGCAATAAATGGGGATTGCAATGTTAAATTTAAAACGCCACAAAATCTGTAATCTGGATAAGATCTGGATCAAACTTTGTCAGTCAGGATACTATCTTACATAACGCTCTCATAATGATATATGAAAAATTGTGGGCTCCAGGCTGTTCACAAACAAATGGTTATAAAGCAGTCTTGTGCTCACAGTTGCAAAATAAAGACGGGAGCAGCAGTGAAGAAAATGAGTCTGGAGAAGATGAAGATGTTGATGTGGCCTTGAAGAAGGAAGTGGCACAGATGAAAGCATCTGGAGTTAAACAGGAGAGGCGATTCCAGGCTTTGGACAGTGGTGCAAACAACGTCATTTTTATCAGAACGCAAAATCTGGGTGAGTCTTTCGAAGGTAGTGGATCAATCAGGATGATAGTGTTTTGATGATTAATCACATCACTGAATAAATAAGTAAGCTATTTAACTCATTTAGCAAAAGGATTGTTGCTGACTTTGTTGTGCTCTTTAAAAATATATTTTCTTAAATTTTATGCACTAACTTGGTAATTATGAACAAGGTAAATGAAGGTGCAATTTTTTTTTTTTTTTTAAGCTGTCTCCAAGTATTCAAGTGTCCCCTGTTTGTTTTTGTCTTCCAGAAGCGGACAAACTGGTGCATCACATCTTGTCTGATCTTCACACAACGAAGAAGAAAAAGACCCGCGTGGTTCTTCGAATGCTGCCGGTGAGAAACCAAAAGTTAAACTCTGACTTAAAGGAGGCACTAGTTGGGTTTCCATTACAAATTTGCAGAAATTTTAAGTGATATATTCAGATTGCTGGAAAAAAGGAGAGGGAGAGAGAGGAAAAAAAAACAAAACTAGAGCACCGTGCTTGTAGAGCACAAACCTTCGCCAATGCTAGTTTCCAATTCCACAAATTTAGTCCTGTTAGAAGTGGCTTTTCACAAGCAAAATTAGATGTGATCAAATGTCAGGAGTATGTAATCAGTTGATGTACAGACGGTTGCCCAGTTCTGGATCACCTTTTTTAAAGTCCCGCTATAAGGAGCCATAATGCAACTGAATGTCCTTTATTGTGTATTGTTGTATTGGGTATTTGGATGTTATTTAGCTGAAAGTCTGGGTGGAGTAGCGCTTCTACTTAAAGTGTGAAGCCACATTATGTGTGGCGCAAACATTTGCCAGAAATGGATCACTTTTGCCAGTTCCGGATCACGACACTCTGCGTCACTTTGGGGTCATTCCTGGCATCTGGCTGGAGCCCTTCTAATGCAGAATGATACACACTGTGCCCGAGAATGTGTTTTGAAAACAAAATGATAGAAATAATACTTATTAAATGAGAACTTACTTCGTTTCGAAAAGCGCCGTTATACGTTTTTACGAGCAAAAAATGAAGTGTGGAGGTGAGATTTCTCCCGAATTAAAAAGTAAAAGCCCCCACATTCATGTCCATTCGTGATGTCGAGATGACCCTCAAAGTCCACAAGGCTCACAACTACAGACACGAGGCTGCTGCTTCAGTGATCCGGAACTGGCAAATTTTCGCGTCAGAGATAAATATGCGCAGCAATTAAACAGCAAGACATAACACAGACATTTTCTACCCAAGTAAGTATTTTCCCACTCTAGAACCAAAAACACCGAACGGCTAACTCACCTTTGCTACGTTTTAGAGATCGTTACTTTAAAACTTGCAGGAATGAGTGAGTCAGAAAAAGTGCGCACACCGCAGACACCGGGATGTTTTGATTCCTCTGCTGATCACAAGGACGGCTGGATCCGGTCGAACTTGTGGTCGTTTGTAGACAAAACATCAGTCTTTCCATTGGTACCAAGTATTAGGTTATTCGTGCTGATTATGAGAAACGGCGGCACAAAAACTACAGCAGTGATCCAGAACTGGCAATGATCCGGAACTGGGCAAGTGACTGTTCTTGAATCACAGTTTTATGGTGGTGTTGTCAGGTTTTTGTTGTTTTGCAAAATGTACACAAAATGGGCTTTTCAATATTAAATTCAAATGTCCACAAAATCCACATTCCAGAACAGATCTGGATCTAAATTTGTCAGGTGAGATTGCCAGTCTGCACCTCACTTTCAAATATGAGAGGGATTGGGTCATGTTTGATTAAGATACAATGTAAAATAATACAATAAATAGGGTTTTTTAATGTTAAATTTAAACAGTTGGGCAACTTAAAGACATTCACAGAGTTGTCCTGAAGCCACTCCTTTTGATATCTTGACTGTGCTTAGGACCATAGCACTACTGAAAGATGAACCCTCATCCCAGTCTGAGGTCAAGAGTGCTCAGGAGCAGGTGTTCATCCAGGATGTTTCTGTACATTGCTGTGTTTATCTTTCCCTCAACCCTGACTAGTGTCCCAGTTCCTGCTGCTGAAAAACATCTCCACAGCATGATGCTGCCACCACCATGTTGCACTGTAGGGATGGTGCCTGGTTTCCGCCAAACATGACACCTGCATTCCAGGTGGGCTGCCATGTGCCTTTCACTAAGGAGTGGCTTCCGTCTGGCCACTCTACCATACAGGCCTGATTGGTGGATTGCTGCAGAGATGGTTGTCCTTCTGGAAGGTTCTCCTCTCTCCACAGAGGAATGCTGGAGCTCTGACAGAGTGACAGTTGGGTTCTTGGTCACTTCCCTGACTAAGGCTCTTCTCCCCCGATCGCTCAGTTTAGATTGGTGGCCAGCTCTAGGAAGACTCCTGGTGGATCTAAACTTCTTCTATTTATGGGTTTTGGAGGCCACTGTGCTCATTGGGACCTTCAGAGCAGCCGAAATGTTTCTGTACCCTTCCCCAGATTTGTGCCTCAAGACAATCCTGTCTCGGAGGTCTAGAAACAATTCCTTTGACTTCATGCTTGGTTTGTGCTCTGACGTGTACTGTCAATTGTGGGACCTTATGTGTAGACAGGTGTGTGTCTTTCCAAATCATGTCCAATCAACTGAATTTACCTCAGGTGAACTCCAGTTATGCTGTAGAAACATCTCAAGGATGATCAGTGGAAACAGGATGCACCTGAGTTAAAGTTTGAGCTTCATGGCAAAGGCTGTGAATACTTACATATGCATGTGATCTTTTTTTCTCATAAATTTGCAAAAATACATTTTAAAAAATTTCCACACTGTCATGGTGTATTGTGTGTGTGTGGGGGGGGGAAACAAACAAAAACAATTTCATCCATTTTGGAATAAGGTTGTAAAATAAAATGTGGAAAAAGTGAGCACTGAATAATTTCCAGATGCACTGTACTTAGTGTCTGATATATTTAAATTTTATTTTCATCTTGTCCAGGTAACAGGAACATGTAAAGCCTTTCCAGAAGACATGATGAAGTATCTGACCGCTTTCCTGGAGCCTTGGTTCAAAACCCCAAATTGTGCTACATATCAGATAGTTTTCAAAGCACGAAACAGCAGCCACAACAACAGAGAAGAAGCCATCAAATCGATAGCAGGTAGACAGTGGGAATGTTTGGGATGTGGAGTAAAGGAGAGGTGGATTTTTGCTCGAGTCTACATGATTAACTTTTTTTTTGTAAACAGGTCTTGTGGGGCAGATGAACCCTAAGAACAAGGTGGACTTGACCAACCCGGAACTCACCATCATCGTGGAGATCATCAAGGCTGTGTGTTGCGTTAGTGTGGTGAAAGACTTTAATCACTTCAGAAAGTACAACGTGCAGGAGGTGGTGAAAGAGAACGCACCCAAGCCAGCTGTGATTGCGGCAAAAATGAATACGCAAGTGACTGAGCAGACTGAGAAATGTGACGAGTCGATGGGCAAGAACTGTAACGAGGAAAAAGTGTCACAGAACAGTGAGAATACGGGCAATTAAGACATGCTGTTTAGAGAGTTCAAGTGCCAGCTGATGAGTCAGTTTAGTTTTATACAGTTTAGCTTGTGTTGCAGCAGAAACCACAAAGCACAGTGATCATGTAAAGTTACAGTGTGCGGGGATTTAGGGGGATTTTATGAGCAGAAATAGAATCTAGCATTCATAACCATCTGGTAATTGGTGTATGAGTAATTTGTTACGTGTAACAGTGCAAGTAAGTTCATTGTATTTTCATGAAGTTAGAATGAGCCCTTCCTATCTACATGACAGCTTGATGCCATTATGTTGTTACTGTAGCACAAAAGGGACGTTTAGTCCAGCTTTTGCATTTTCCAGCAAGGCTTAAAGCCTTAAGACTACACAGGGTACTGGTTGGCAGTGCAAGCTAACAGTAATGAGAACCCTCATCATGAAATGTACCACCATTTCTCATACGAGAACACAAGGGAGCATAGATGCAAAAATGTGAAATCCTGACAAAAATGCAGCTAGTAACCTCACCACTAGACAACATTGAATCTGTCGCACTGTAGCTTCAAACAGGATCTTAACATTTGGATTTGTGTTCCTATTTGTCCCTTTCTGTTAAATGTGTTCTTTTCTTATTCACCAGGTGGCGTTAGTCCCCCTTATACAGAGTGAACATCAGTGTAAATGGTCCAGTAATTAATTTCACATTTGGAGTGAAATTTGTCCTTTAGTTTCTTTTTGTAAATTCGTTGCATTCTGCTGCTGTTCAAATAAACTTTCAGCTGCAACACACTGAAGAGAAGTCCTTAACCAAACAAATTCACACTTGCTCAAGTACTCTAAGTACTAGTTTGCTTACTTTATCCGGATAGAGATACCCATCTGATCACCAGTTTATTCCAGATGACCTTTCACGTAATCTGGATGTTTTTTTAGACTGCAACTCCACACAAAGGTTCCAGCCCAGGTTTGAACCCCAAACCTGTGTTTGCACAATCTTGCAAGATGTCACACAAAAGTCGAAGTCCGTAAATTTAATAAGTGACTAAAATCAGAAATGTGCAAAAAGTAACCATCCTAAAATGAATTAGACCATTTTGTGCAAAAGTCTCAGGCATTCATGTATTTGTGTAACTGGGTTTAGATTTTTATTTTTCATTGAGTCAGCAAAACATGACAAATTTAATATTCCCCCCCAAAAAAGTAAATTTTGCTCATTTTATTAAAGAAGCATCATGTTTACTTTATTGGCATATTTAAAGGCTTTAATGGTTTACACATCCTAAATTAATTTGGAAGATTTTCATGAATTTTATTGAATCTTCAGTTTAATTTCATTTTTTGGCACAGGACTGTACATGCACATAATTAAAATAGTTAACTGTACAGACAACCATAATTAGTGTTATCTTTCAATTTAATAAGTTACAAAAGTCATGACAAATGTGCCAAACAAATCCAGTGAAATGTGACATAATCCACTTGAAACATCACTGCAGTTTTTGTTAGCAGATCTATCTTAATTTTGACCTCTGTGCTGGTGGACACAAGACAGCTGAGTTCATTTGACAGAGTGAGACAGATGAGCCACCAGCAGGAGAAACCTGTGTGCTACCCTTTATAAGAGCCGACTCCCACTTAAAGAACTGGCACCCCTTGTGGATCCTGCCTCCGCCGCTAGAACGACGGACCGGACAGCAGTAAAAGCCCCGCCCATGGTTTGGTCCGCCATTGGAGACGATCTGTCGCTTTGTGCGGCGTCCGCACGCACACAGTGGTGATGTGATCCTCGGTGTTGCAGACGTGGTTGAACAGTTGATAGATGAGAACGTGTTGATTGAGACAGATGAGAGGACACTCCTGGGGGCGGGACACAAGCGGCCACAGGAGGTGTCACCTGTGGCTGCATCACTGTAGATTGTAAAAGAAGCTTTGTTTCTTTTGTAACACGGTTCATTTGTCTTACGCCTGACAAATGAGACATTAGGGGTAGATGTCTTTTCTGGGACAAACGTCTTGGACGTGAAAGGGGAGACAATGTTTGTTTTACAGTTCTTGTGAGAATTATGTGACTTATCGAGAGCTTGAGAGTGTTGATATGAGTCTGAGACCAAAGTTACTGGTTTCAGGGTGACTGACGAGCGTTGCTGCATCTTGTGTAAGTGAGGAGAGACATTAGGATGGAATCTTGTCTTCAAGGATGGGGAATTAGAGTCAGTGGACATCATTGTGCTGATGCTGTTTTTCAGAGTGCAGCGTCCCTCGGGTGAGTGTGAATTATCCAGACCATCCCACAAACAGCATCCACTATCAAAATCTGACATGTACTCCACGTCACGTTCTTCACTAAAAACACCAGCCTCCAAGACTACAGCATCATAAGAGCTACACCTCTCCTCTGGTTCCACGAAAAGGTCTTCCTCCTCCTCAAATCCTTCCGTTCTTGTCCGTGAGGGGTCACTTGGTGGAGGCATATTGGAGGGACAACCCAATGTGGTGGAACACAGAACGACACCATCACCATGTGGTGAAAGACAATTAACTTTGACTGAGGCAGGATTAGTGATGCACACTGCCATAGTCCTTCCATTCAGCAGCGTTTTCGCTGACACTAGAGTGCAGACTTGAACTAATTCTTCAGCGCAACTTTGCTCTGTATTTCTGTCTAGATTCCTCACAATCTTCTCCGAGCAGGATGATATTGGAAGAATCGCCGTGGATGAGGTGGTTTTGTTTGTGGTTAGCATGTTTTCCACTTTACTGAGGCAGAGATTTTCTTTGT
This sequence comes from Thalassophryne amazonica, assembly GCF_902500255.1. Taxonomy (NCBI): domain Eukaryota; kingdom Metazoa; phylum Chordata; class Actinopteri; order Batrachoidiformes; family Batrachoididae; genus Thalassophryne; species Thalassophryne amazonica. Next base: position 11,916,305 of record NC_047117.1, read on the forward strand.
TTGTGGGACATGTGTTTCCAAACATGGGTTTGGCCACAGATAAAGTCTAAGAAAAGAAATAAAAAAAAAAACACCTATAAAATATATAAGCTACAAAGATATCCATAGTACTCCCTCACCAAAGGAACCTCACTTGTGTTCTTTTTATTTCAGTGATTGCACCTGCCCTAGAGCGTACAAACCATGAAATGTTTGTGTGGCTCCAAAGTAACCTAAATTTGAGGTGTAGCATTTTACCAGTTTTCTTCTAGATTCCTGATAGCAGTACAGTATAATTTGAGAAACATTTGTGTCCAGCTGTTCCCCACCCCCAGGTTCTCAAACTTAGTAAGTACATGAAAGGTGGCCCCAGAACTGCCAAACATTTTTGTTTTGGCAAATGTTAAGTCCCTGGGATCAAAGGTCAAAAAGCTGGTCTGTCTGTTCCTCTGCTTCCCCCAGGTCCTTTGGTGGATTTCCACAAAAGGTGTTTCATAGATGATTGTCAACCTCAAAATTACCTGCACAAGGTTTGTTTTGTTTAAAATATTAACTTTTACCCTGATGTCCACCAGACATGTCACACATATCTTGGTGGATTCTGGAATTACCCAGACAAGATCAACTTAATCATAGGTCAATAGTTTGAGTCAATGGTTAAAACTGAGGTTTTTCCACTCTGACATGCACCATACGAAGGTAGGATCTGGAATTGCCCAGCAAGGTTAAATTTGCCAAAGGTGATTTGGACCAAGGTCAGGTCTACTGGTCTGTTGACCTGCTCCTTCCAGGTCCTTTTGCTGATGTCTAACAAACTTTGTATGTCAATGAAGGCTGATCCTCAAACTGCCCTTGAAGAACTAATTTTGGAAAAGATCAAGATAAAGGAATTTGATTTTCAAACCGATCCAGACCAAATTTGGCGCACAAACAGGTGGATTCCAGAAATGCCCTGGAAAAGTCAGCCAGAGGCCAATCATTTGGGGGAAGGTCAAGAGTCAGATTGCTGTGGCCCTTACTGTCTCTTCATGCACACAGGGAATATTACCTGGTTTTTAAGATTTTTTTTTTTTTTGAGAAAAAAATTTTGGGCCTTGACAAATATGTACAGTTTTTATTAAACTCTATGAAAGGGTTTGTTCTGCCCTGGAATATAACAAGTTACATTTTGGATAAGCTTCTACTTAAACAGCAGCACCAGGGCATTTAAAAGATTTTTTAAAAACAGGAAACGTGGTGTCTATGCACTCTAATGAGGGCCCATTTAAAAAGCACAGTCAAACATGCCCCATCAGCAGTTACTGCTGTTGTTTCAGAGTGTCTATAGGGTGCGCCGTTCACCACCCAGTTCTTTCTTCCCATCATTCTAAATCATTAGTTCTTACAAGAAAATCTAGCAATAACAGTCTAAAATGCCAACAAGAGGGAGAAAACTGTGCAGCACTCCAGGTTTAGATACATTTAATTAAAAGGTCTTAAAATAATTCCTCCAAAAAAAGTTTAACAGCATTTGACACAGAGACCTGAAACAAGCTTCATCCAGGAAGAGATTAAAAACAGAATAGGGTGAGTTTGTGAGAGGCAGTGGGGGACCTGACGTTTAGGATACAGTTTTCAGACGGCCACTCACCCGCTCCAGACTCCTGGTGATCGTCATCACACACCCATCTCTCATCATCCTCGCTGCTAGCCGAGCTGTATTCTGGGCATCATCTAAACCTGAGGGGAGGGAAATTAATACACAAAAGGGTGAGAAAATAGTGAAGACATGACTCTGCTTATAAATCTCTCCCTGCCCAAAAATATACCAGAATGTTCTCTCCCAGAAAACTGTATTCCCAGATCTTGCAGCGCCCCATTCAGTCCTTTAGGTTTTCGGTTGTAAAAGAGCTGAAAAACAGACAAAACCCTGTATAAATCAGTACACTTAATTTTCTTGAAATTAACATGCAATTGGAATGATAGAAATGTCATTTCTGTTATTTGTTATGTGGAGGTCATAAATAATGGTTAAAAACGTTCATATTTGATGGACATAGCATTTGCTCCCTTCTTCAAAACTGCCTCAGTGTTCAGTTGTCTGATGGAGCTCTCTGCCTCACTGGATAAAAGCTACTGTAATTTTACATAGTAGCTTTTAAAAGAGTCACTATCAGTTTTTTTTTTCCTTTCAACATGTTTGAGTGGGATTACATTACTTTTTTAACAATATAACCCCTTTAATAATAGTCTGATTTGAACAACACCTGAACCTGGACTGATTTCATTATAAACCTGCTCTTTACAGGATAAAACCTGGATGGATCAGAATTTCCACTTTCCTGTTTCACTGAGGCTGTGTGCTGAAAATGATTGTCAAGTTGCTCTGCTGTTTTAATGAGCATTGTGCGTTCAAGTCTGTCATTTTGTTTGTAAATGTTCCAGAAAAACTATTGTCTTTTGTGGTCATGTGAAGGAGTGAACCCCCCTCACCACCCCCTCCTTGATTCAAACACTGTCTCTGCTGTTTAGTGTTTTCTCCTGCAGAGGAAACGGAGCTTTTTGGAAACATGAAGCCTTTAATCTTTAAAATAAACAGTTATGTTTTTAATGTGACAGCAGCTACAGACAGGAGGAACTATGGATTATTTAAGATATTGGTTATGTTTTTTTTTCTCTTTTACTCAGAGGAAGATTGATGCTCTTTTCAGTTGTGCGGTCTAGCAACGCACAGCACGTGATGGTGGAACCTGGCGATCAGTGAGTTGCTACATGCAGCACTGCAACAATAGACCAACATATCAGCCAGTATAAATGGCCAATACCAATAGCTACAAAAATGCTGAATGTCAGCGCAGATAATTGGTTGACCCCTTGTTTGCTTGTTTCCAGAGAGGAAGGTTCTCAGTTCAATACCAACCCTGCTCATTCTCCATGTAATGTGGAGTTGCATCAGGAAAGGCATCTTATGCCACATCAACACAAAGATCCATCTCAGATCTGCTGTGGTGACCCCGAGTGAAAAAATGAGAAGCCAAAAGAACTTACTTTTGTGTTTTTAATTTTCTATGTTTTATAGATTAAATAACTGGAGAAAAAAAAAATGATTTCAAAGATGTACCTGCAGTCATAAGGATGATTAAGAAAGTAGAAAAGAGAACGTGTCCACTTACCCTGTATGTGCTTCTCAGGTCAATCCAGCTGTTAAGGACATCAGGTTTATGGATCTGTTTGCGTTTACACTCATACTGCAAACACACGCCCAGATCCCAGTCTGAGAAACAAATGTGAAATTTGAGTGCTTTAGCTTAAATTTTCAATCTCCGTTTCAGTAACTCACGTTAATTAGTTTCAGTTTGACAAAAGTATCACATTTGTATCCAGAGATTTAACATATGTCAGTATTCTTAAAAAATAAATAAATAAATCCAGCCATATCTCAAATGAAAACCATAATTGGTGAAGTTCATTTTGAGCTTCCTCACCAACACTACAAAGAACCACCTTAAAGTCACATTTGTGATGTGCACAGATTCAGCCAAATCAATCCATGGGAACAGATTGTCATGACCACACAAGAGTATGTGGAGCACCAATTCTCCCCTCTTTGACCACACTGGGGCTCTGTGAGTGTGCTGTGGACACCTTCATGTATGCACCTTCTTAGTAGGCTCCTTTCAACGTGAGCATCTATCTTTTCTTTCTTTAGGCAACCTTGTCCTGGTTTCTGCAATGGAAACCTGCATCTCCACCTCACACAAATTCTTTATGGAAGTCCAGTGGATTGTGTCTATGGGCCAGTGTGATGAAGTGTACTATTTTCATGTCATTTATATTGTAATAGCAAAAACTAATACTGGAATCCTTTAGGTCACAGCATCTCAGTATCTATGGAGTACTTCTGGGTACAAAATTTCTGTTTTTAAGGCAACTGGTGACCTACATGATCCTTTTTTTTTTTTTTTTTTTTTACTTCACCTGATGAGGCTACTTTAACTGTCTAAAAACTTAAGGGTGGCAGAAACAGCATTGTAGACAACAAACATAACCACTTACCCGACCATGTGAGGAAGGTACAGGATTTCTGAGAGAGTGAAAGTTTTTTGTTGGGAAAGCCAAATCCCATCTGCAGCTGCTGAGTCTGGAGCCAACGGCTGAACCGAGACAGACAGATGTGTAAGGGGATTCCTGCCTCAACTTGTGTCTGTCAGATTTGAAAATGAAGCAGTCAGATGAAATATGAAGCATTATATAGTAAACAGCACCGGAAAGGGCGCTGGGACGGCAGTAGTCGGTCGTTTTTGCTTATGTCGAAGCACCTGTGTAATCCCAGTCAGCTCAGTGCAGAACTGGGACAGGATTGGATGTTCTTGGGGCTGAACGTATGTATGAAACTCAGACTCGACCTCACCCGTGGACGTGTTCAACAGAACAGCAGGGAACTCGACTACAGAGAACCACAGGAACCAAAGGCAGAAAACAAACATGATTATTAGTCCTCATAAAACATGGATTAAATAATTTCAGAGCTGCTCTTATATTGAGAAAAACTACCCCTGTATTGTACGACACTTACTGATTTCCTGAGTCCTGTTGTTTTTCTCTCTCCAGCAAGTTGACTCAAAATCAATCACAATCAGGTATGAAAATACTTGATCTAAAACCATGAAATAATCACGTGGTTATTGCTGGTGTACATTCGTACCAACCGGGCAGCCACACTCCTAAAGTAACATTAAATAACTCGTAATATCATAGCATAACCCACTTTTTAAAAAAAAAAAAATCATATTTATGTCAAGAGGCACTAATTTTCTAAAATATAATTTGGTCTAGTTTTCACATATTACCAGTTCCACTACAGATACTCACTGGATATCACAGACGTCTTCAGTCCACTGGAGGACTGACATCGCTGCCTCAGGAATCCCAATTCTCTGTAAAAAGGAGGAAATTAAAAAACTCGAGTTAAATAACTGAACATTAGATTTATCAAGTGAAAATATCTAGCTTTACTTTCAGATACATTTGCTTGTTTCACTCGTGAAATCTGGCAACACGTCAAACATACTTTGATAATGATGCAATTTTATTAATTCCACGCCAGCCCAAAAACACACTGAAACTAAATTAAAAAAAAAAAAACATTTGCTACTGATCTGAAGAAAAGCTAATACCACCGAGTGAATTACTTTTACATTTTTAAAACGACGCTCAAATAAATCCAGCTTATGCTAACTACTAAGCTAACAAAAAAAAAAAAATAATGATTATTACATTCGGTTACTTACTTGGCCAGTTTCTTTGTAGACATGATTTGAATCGGAAAAAAGATGTGTTACCTAAAAATAAATACTTGTGAAACTATAGAACATTAGCGCAGAACAAAAGGCAGAAAAGAAAACACACTACTATGTTCAAACGACAGCGTCTAGACCGGAGCAGCGCGATGTTTAAATGCCCGGATGACCCGGAAGTAATGGAGTCGCAGGGAAGAAAAAGTTTAAATTGGTTTAAATCAGTATCATTGAACAGGGTTATTCAATAGAATAACTTCAATTTAATTTAATTTAATGTAATTAGCTTATAATGCGCCAAATCACAGCAAAAGCCGTCTCAAGGCGCCTTACATAAAACAATTCAACATAAAATTTAAATAAATAATTAAAAATGAATAAAAAAAATTCAAATACATAATTAAAAACGGAAGTAAAAGAATAAAACAGATAAAAAAAAAACGATTCATAAGAAAGAGAATAAAAATAGGTTTTCAGTCTTGACTTAACCCTGGGAACACATCCTGCGGCCGCAAAGCCCGGGCAGATATACAGATATATTTTTAATCGGCTCTTTATCTTTTTTTATTTTTCTTCCTCTCCTCCGTCCAGACGTCAGACTCCCAAACAATTGGTGGCGGTAATGCACCGTGTCGGTTTGCAAACCGCCAATAAACTCGACAGAAGAAGAAGAAGTAGCAGTCGCAGCACTAACTTTACGGCGAACTTGGTGTAAAGCACGTGTTTTTAGCATTGTAGCTGCTGCCAGTAAAATCACCTCGGCCACAAACCTGGTATTTACTAATATTTATAACCTTGCTGTATAATTAGTCTCATACCATCTATTTTGGTGAGGGTTTAATGTTGTTTACTTGATGTTGGGCATGTAGAGATCCATGATGAAGTTTACTGTAAATTCTAATAATGAAATATAATTAAGTTAATTACATTCAAACCTCTGCAGACATGTATGACAATGAACCAAAGGCTTTTAGGATGATATGGGCTGGCTCACACAAAACCCCCCTATAAACTCTTGTACATCAGATCCAACGTGGATATATATGTTGATTTGGCACAATGTTTACACTGGAAGCCCTTTGTGGCGCAACTCCACATTGCAAGGAGAAATCTGACAGGGATGGGGATTGATTGAGCCAGCTTCAATAAATGGGCAAAAATTAACATATAAATACCACGTCTATGTCACCCAGTATTGATTCTGATAAACTCTGATACAAAGTAAAACTATCACAAGGTGGGAAAATACCATAATTTCATGAAACTTTAAGCAGGCAAGATCAACATATTCGGCTGCATTTCCTGCAAAGAAGCACAAAACCGGCAGTGTGGTGAGAACTTTGGTCATTTCCTGCTGAGAAATCAACCAAAGATTGATATTTACTATCAGGTTTCTCTGAATGAGGCATAATTACCTCCGCCAAGGAGGTTATGTTTTCGGTCGCGTTTGTTTGTTTGTCTGTTTGTCAGCAGGATAACTCAAAAAGTTTTGAACAAATTTTGATGAAATTTTGTGGAGTGGTTGGAAATGACAAGAGGAACAAGTGATTAAATGTTAGTGGTGATCCGGATCACGATCCGGATCCAGGAATTTTTTAAAGGATTCTTCACCATTGCGGGATAGGGGGAATTTTGACATTCCAGTTTCTAACTCCACAAAAACAAGGCAGAAAGGCTTGAAAAAAAATTAGGGTGTAACATAGTCAAATGTTCTATCAAACAACAAAGTTTGGTGATGATCGGATCCGGATTCCGGATCTGGTGATCCAGAATATGCAAAAATATAGGGAAAATAGAAAATGTGTCAGTGTGAGGTAACAAATGAAGCTAGAGATGCACAACTAACACCAAATTGTAGCTGAATCTGTACTGATTCAGTAAGGTGTCATCAGATTCGATATAGCTTCAAATGTTATGGAGCTAGATCCAGACAAAAACCGCCATTACCGAAAAATCATTTTTATACAATAACTTTTGAACTAATAAAGACATAAAAGTGATTCCAAGTTCTAGTGGTATGTTTTCATGGTCAAGGATGTCAAATATAAAGGAAAGAAAAGTGTATGTATCATAGTTTTGGTTGTAACACTGAATTGTTGAATAGATCACTGTGCTAAGGAGGGAATCTCTTTAGGGTCAGTGACCCTATGGCCTTGTTTAGAGAAGTGTTTCATAAATGTTAAAAAATTCATATATTTGCAGTTTAGTTGAATAATAAATTGAATTTTGTCTCTTATTTGTTTTTGTCTATAAGCACATGCAATATCAATATCAGTGCTCAGATGACAGTAGCTTCTGAGAAAGGTGCAAGTTGCAATAAACTGTGATGCCAAGCGCTAAGGAGACATGCTATCCAGTCACAGCAGATGAAACTTTTTTTTTTTACTACTGAGCAAACATTATTGTTAGACTTTTTTAGGTTCGGTGATTCCACGGCGTGTAGATGTTATGGTGTCAGTGACCCCATGGCCTTGGCGGAGATTTGCACTCTCTGAGTGCTTCTAGTTTTCAAATTTGTCATCATCATTCATCTTCAGTGTGGTATTATTACTCTTACGACAGTCTGTTTCACTTAAGTGACATGGCTGCAATCTCTATTTAATGTGCCTTTGTAGTAATCATTTGTGATTTTTTTGATCTTCTGAAGGTTAATTACACAATGCAGTAAAATGAACATGCTATTTTCTAATGAATGTTACAGTATGAGGTTGTAATTTGGCAGTTTGGCAAATGTACCAAGGTTGGGGGAAAACCTATAAATGTACCCTGTAAAATGCAGCGAGTTAACAGCTAGATATAGCCCACCCCCACCAGATTACCACACTAACGTAAAAACAATAAACATTAGCATCTTGTAACTCATATTAAAAGGGCTTATAATGAGGCCACATTCTTTAAAATGTAGTAAACTTCAATGGCTCAATGTATATAGCAACTTTGTTTTGCCGATACAATATCCCACAGACTGGTGATGGATTAGGAGCAGGTGTATGTGGTTCTCATTGAGAGACACTGACTGTTTCAGCACAGAACTGTACTAAATCAGGGAGCTAAACAATTATTATGTGATTGTTTTACCACGGTTACATTCTAAAACTGAGATAACATGGTCATACCTTTATACAACCCTGCAGCAAGGACGTTGTATGAATTTAACCACAAAAATAGAGAGGTCAGTAGCAAGATACATAGTGAATAAGGTCAATGACAGAGAGTGTGTTTCTGCACAGAAATATACTTAATCAGAGGAATATGCATTAGTTTCTGATTGTTTCAGAGTTGCCATGTCCTGAGATTAAAATAGCATGATCATAAATTCACACAACTTCACAGAAAATATTTTGTATGAATTTAAGCACAAAAAGAAGAGGTAGGTAGCAAGGTACATAGTAAATGAGCTCAGTGAGAGAGCGTGTTTCTACATGGAATATACAAAATCAGAAAAATAAACCATTATTTTCCTCATTGTTTCACAGTGGTTATGTTCTAAAATTCAAATAATACAGTCACAAATTCACACAACCCTGCAGAAAGGGTATTATATGAATGTAGCAAAAGCAGACACTTCTTTCACCATTCTCTCCCTCTGCATATTTCTGAGTTACATATTGCTATAAATTAGTGTTTTTGCTAATTCCTTTCATTTTTAAAGCCGAGGTCTGGTGGCCACCAAGACCTCCTCTGCTTGTGGTGTAAAGTACGTGAAACTGATTAGAAGCTTCAGGTGAAATGGTTGTGTGACTGATTCTTTGACTGGAGGGTAAAGACCAAAGTGTCGCATACAACCACAGTGCACATTGTGTCATATCAAATATCTGTCATATTTTCCAGGAGCAACATCACCTTGAACATGGAGCCTTCAATGTCAGCACCATGGAACAGACAGAAAAGGAGGCGCAGCACCCACGCAAACCACGAAGAGGTGAAGAGAATAAAAACTGACAAGGACTTTGAGGGGGCGGCTGCGGCGGTGTGCGTATGTCGCCACAATGCACCAACGATCTCTGTGCCCCTTGACCGCATCCAGCAACCAGTCACAGTGAAGGAGCTGTTGGAGCTTTTGCATTTCGCTGCTTTGGGGAGAGCAGGTGGCATCAAACAGCCTAGGTAGGTGGAGCTTCTTTTAAATGGCTGAAGTGATTGGACAACAACAAAACAAAATGCTTACACACAGTGAAATTGAAAACAGACTTAAAATATACACAACACAGTTACTGGCGGCCTCTTATGTCTCTTTCTACATTCTTCTGGTAGTTGGTGCCGTCTTCGCCACCAGAGGAGGATTAAAGGTGTCAATGTTGTGGTTGTTGAAGGCCTGACTCAGAGTCACTTTTACAAGTTCTACCTCTCATTACAACACCTCAGAACAAATTACAGCACTGTAAGTAACCACCAATTATCTATGACAATTTCTACAGATGATGAAAGGTTGTTTTCGCTTCATCTTCTTTATTGGTGTATTTATCTGGATGTATTAGAGGGTCACTTTCACGCCGCCGTCTGACAGCCTGGTGTCTGGAATCTTCAGCAGTGAAGTTTTGAAATTGGACAGCACGTCGGTGTCACTACATAAAAATACCAGCAGTTACCTGTACAAAGGTGAGAATCGTGTTCTTCTTGCGCAAACAGGAATGCAGGATTATAATCTGAGATGAGACAAACTGGGACTTGTATGTTTAATAGGCATGTCTCGATCTGATTGTCATTTTTTTTTTTTAATGGATTGTATCGGATTTATTATACACGAGTAACATGTACATCCATTCATGTCAGTTCACAGCCATCACTCTGTCAGTGCGTCCTGCTGGCTCAATGGCAACACAACTGTGCATGTTTTAAAAGCATATTCATGCTCTGTTTCACTTCAGATACACTCCAAGTGTGTTTCCGGTGGATGGTGCATGCGATCTTCTTACCATCCAGTCAGATAGCACTTTGAACATGAATACACATTTTTCTTGTCATCTTGTCTATGTTTTCCTTCTAACAGGGCTGTCACAGGGTCACAAACATCTGATCAAGATATTTTAGGTCTAAATTTTGCTCAAAGGGGAGTTTCTATATGGACTTGTTAGACTTTAAGAATGTTTCAAATGGAACAAAAACCATGATTAACTGTTAAAACCCCGTGTCCACATGCCTCCTGCTAGGTTGCGGTTGGCTTCCAGATAGAACAAATAGCAAAACAGCAAACTCATGGGATAAATACTGATCCCACTGCAATCCATCTGCAAGCATACATGGTCATCCTGGAGCGTGTCGTCCACCATTGAGGTGTCGGGATAATCGTGAACAAAATTTTGGATTCCTCAAAAGTTCAGCGCCAATGGAAATCATCAGGAGCCCAACCAGATCACCAGGAAGCTCGCAGCAGCTTAACCGACCATCTTCAATGTCCTGGGAACCCTGCTGCAAGCTGATGCCATTAGATTTGTACCAAACACTGATGCAGGTCTGCACCCGATCTGTTATCCTAAAGCCCACTGCAGCAGCGCAGCAAGCAGGCAGCAAAATATTCCATCTTGTGAATAGGTGTCACCATGTGGCAAGGTCACTGCTAGCTTTAGTTCTGGCCCTTTTTGTGGTTTTTGTGGTTTTGGGTGCCGTTTGCTTCCTGATTTCTGTCTGGAGCCTACCTGGAAACTGACGGGAATATGTGGACATCAATAAAAAATCTAATTTTGTATAATATTAATCCTTTAATGTCTCTGTCTGTTTGGTTATCAATGATTTTCCAATGTACTAATTATTCCCAAGTTTGTCCATCTATACGTGGCCCTGTAATAGAATGGTATCCTGTCCAGGGTGTACCCCGCCTCTCGCCCTATGGCTGCCAGGATAGGCTCCAGCTCCCCCTTCCCCGGCCTTTAATTGGAGTCAGTGGATATAGAGAATTAATGGATGAATAATAATTCCTTTGGTGCAGCCATTGCGTTAGACGTCACAATGTATGTGGGGAGTCACTCAGTCATGCAACATTTTATTTCTGAGTGAGATTAGTTAAGTTGTACTGGACTGATTGTCACGAAACTTAGGACATTGATTACACACAGTAACACCAGGAAGTCTATTGATTTTAGGGTCAAAAAGTCAAAGGCCATTGTCTGTGGAGCCCACTTTGTAAAAATGTTGTGAGCTCTATAACTTCTTTCCTCATTGCCTGATTGTCACCAGACTTGGTGTGTGTGTTAGCCATGCAGAACACAAGAAACCTATTGATTGTGGTGTCAAAAGGTCAAAATCACTCAACTGTATTTTGACGCCTGTCAAAATACAGTTTTTGACAGTGATTAAACGCCTGTCAACGTTTGCCTAGTGAGGAGACTGCAGACAATCTTGTTATATATCTGAAAGCACTGCACTTGCCTCCATAGTTTGCTCACTTTATTGTTATCAGATTTTGTGGTTAAAGACACTAATCAAAGTGATTAAATTAACTCCTGCAGCGCTGAAATGGCACCCAGTTATTAGCAGCTTTGGGAACAAGAGAAGAGGACTAACAGCGTATGTTCTCACAGAGGAGGACATGGTGAGGAGACGTTTCCCTCTGAAAGGTGAGTGTCTTCCTGTCTGTGTGTCCGTGTCACCGTCTCCTCCGTCACATCGTCCTGTTTTATCTCTGGTCACAGGGATGCCGGGCTTTGAGGAATTTGTGTGTACGCTTTGTGACGACTGTGTGATGGACAGCAGCCCGCTGTATGGACTTGACTGTGAAATGGTGAGATGCTTTCTGTTTGCTCACGTTACTTTGTGGCTCTGCAGCAGCTTCCCAGGGACAATCAGAAAACAATAAATACCTAATCAATACATTTGAGTGTCGTTATGTTATTTGGGTAGATGTAATTGTTACAGAGGGTAAAACAGTGTGTCATGAGTTAAAGTGTGATTCATCAGTACGTTGCTTTTTGTGTTTCCAGTGTTTAACTGTACACGGGTACGAGGTGGTCCGTGTCTCCCTGGTGGACAGTGATGGGACCTGCGTGCTCGATGAGCTGGTGAAGCCCAAAAACCGAATCATTGACTACCTCACCAAGTATGCAAACAGACACACAGAGTGCACACACAAACATGTGGATGTGTTGCTGACAGCTGACAATGTGGAGAAAAAAGTGCCTGTCTTCTATTAGGTTCTCTGGTATCACTGCAGCAATGTTACAGCCAATCACAACCACCCTGAGGGACGTTCAAGCGAAGCTCAAGATGCTGTTGCCACGGGATGCAGTTCTGGTGGGTCACTCCCTCGAGAATGACCTCCAGGCTCTCCAAGTGAGTGACTGATACAAACCAGCAGAAATGCAGTTGATCTTATATTTATTTGCATGAATTGATGTAAAAAATCTCAGTGTATAAAACGGATACAGTGATTTTCTGTTGTAAAAAATGGATGAATTTATATTATTGAAAGGAATCACGTTAATTGATGAAACATTTCGGCCTTGATAATTAATAACCGTAAGGACATCTGTGTTTGGCCCCATTGAAAGGCCTCAAAGATTAACTCAAATGTTCATTTCACAGTATAAAAAATACAAAATCTTACCATGTTTGTCTAATTTCAAGTCAAAATATCTGACCTACATGTAATACATATGATAGGTGACCGATCATAGGCTGACGTGCTGCTGCGCATTTCTGAGCATCAGCAGTGATTCACCGATTATCACCTTGTTTCTGCTTAAAACTTCACTGCAGTCATCATCTATCTCAGCGACAAATATCAGAAGCTTTTGTACAGCAACAGATATCTGAAGCTTATGTGGAAGTGATCCACATAAATTCAGCATTATTTCATAATAAAAGACAGTGGACCAATCAGAGCGCCACAGCAGCACGTCTGAGTCTGATGTGTTGCTGCATCTACGGTACGTCATTTTGGAGCATTAGTAGCAATTCACACATTATCGCCTCATTTCTGCTTAAAAGAGCCTCGTTTCTGCTTAAAAGAGAGTTTAGAATGATTTAAGAGGTTTTACTTTATCTGAAGGTTATTAATTACATTATTCCCTTTGATCGCTTTGGGTATAGAGAGTCAGACTCAGATGTGCTGCTGTCGTCCGAAATGATGCATGCGCAGTGAAGGTATGGCGGACCAATTTTTAGGGGGGACCGTTCGGTCGGCGACACCTGTACTAGCAAGTTGTACTTAATAAAGTGGCCGGTGAAAGTTCTAAGGCACATGCACGTCTTCTTTTTTTAGACTTTTCTTCTGCTTTTAACACTATCCAACCACATATTTTAATAAATAAGCTTGTTAAGGATTTTAAACTGGATTTTACTATGGCAGGTTGGATTTTGAACTTTTTAACAGGGAGATCTCAGCGAGTGAGGGTAAATGGTTGCCTTTCTGATGTTTTACATTCCTCAACAGGCTCACCACAGGGTTGTGTGCTGTCCCCTCTATTGTATATTTTGTATACAAATGACTGTTGCAGCCATTATAAGAATCGCCATATATTAAAATTTGCAGATGATTCTGTTATAATCAGTCTCCTGCATGGTGATGAAAGGGAACATGGCCCTGTCGTGGCAGATATGGTTCAGTGGTGTGACGACTCCTTCTTGCAGCTGAATGTTGACAAGACAAAAGATATGGTTATTGACTTTCGGAAACGGATGTCCTCACCCAAAACCATTACAATCAAAGGCCAACAGGTGGAGCATGTGGACAACTATAAATACTTGGGAACGCTGATCGATAGCAAGTTGAACTTTAATGACAATGCAGACCTGCTGTATAAGAAGGGGCAGCAGCATCTGTTTTGTCTTCGTAAGTTGTCATATTTTCAAGTGGACAGGACAATAATGACCCTATTTTATAAATCTTGTGTTGAATCGGTTTTAACTTTTTCGATGATGTGCTGGTACGGAAATCTCAGCATTAAAGCAAGGAAGCCACTTCACAACATTGTAGAATTGTGCAGCAAGCTTTTGGGGGCCCAGCAGACCTCACTGTCTGACTTGTTTTCCAGACAGGTGAGGAGGAAGGCTCAGAGAATTTCTTCTGATCTGGCTCACCCTCTCCATGGTGAATTTTGTTGTTTGCCATCTGGAGCGAGGCTTAGGTTTCCTACAGTGAGGAGTAATAGATATAAGCATTCCTTTGTACCTGTGGCTATCTCTGTTCTGAATGCTGACCGGAGGAGAGAAGCAGATACATAAGGTCGATGGCAAATCGTGTTAGGTAACTCGGTTCCTTTTCCATCGATCCAGGTCTGTACTGTGTCCCCCTTGTGTACTGAATGTTTGGTGTGTTTTTGCTTTTCTTTTCTTTTCTTTTTATTCTGTGCTTTTCTGTATACCCATTGCTGTACAGCTCATTGTACATTGAATAAATAAAGTGAAAGTGAATGCACTAAACACGTGAAAATTTCAGTCACCTATCAGGACTTGCTTTTCGATAATGTATCTTAAAAATACAAAGTGGAAGAATTTTGCAACCATCGTATTTTGAGTTGTAGTTGTTTTTTGTTGTTGTTGTTGTTGTTGGTTTTTTGACTGTCAGTAAGATTTTTAAGATGTTGTGAAAAGCCTGAAAAAAGCCTGAAAAGCTTGTGAAAAGCCTGAAAACCTCTTAATACAAGTACATTCAAAATCACAATGAATTTTCACTTGTTGCATTGGCAGATTTTCTTTACTTGTTACAAGTTCAAAACTCATTTGTTAAGTGATTATGTCTTATGTGTAAATTAGATATACTGATGAGAAAATAGACAAAAACATATGAGATTTTGCAGAGCAAAACACAATATTTGAGTTTTCAAAACTCATTTGTTAAGTGATTATGTCTTATGTGTAAATTAGATATACTGATGAGAAAATAGACAAAAACACATGAGATTTTGCAGAGCAAAAACACAATATTTGAGTTTTAATTCCCAATTTAAAACACAAAACCTATCAGTAATTTGTATTTATTTTTAGATTTTGTTAATCTATGCCTTGAAGGGATTTGGAAGCATCACCTTATAACACTGATGTTCTTCAAACACAGATACATGTTTTGTTTGTTAAGGTAAAACAGGAAGTTTTGACTTTTTTATGTTTAATTTTTGCCCTCTCCCAGCTGATCCACCGCCATGTAATCGACACTTCGTTACTCTACAGGAAAGAATTTGGACAGAGGTTCAAGTTGAAGATCCTGGCTGAGGCAGTACTGAGGTCTCGGTCTCTCTCTCTCTCTCTCTCTCTCTCTCTCTCTCTCTCTCTCTCTCTCTCTCTCTCTCTCTCTCTCTCTCTCCTCTCTCTCTCTCTCTCTCTCTCTCTCTCTCATTTGTTTTTCACTTACTTCTCAGGAGACAAATACAAAGAGAAGAGAATGGCCACAATCCCACCGAGGATGCCACAGCAGCGCTGCAGCTGGCGCAGTACTTCATTAAAGCAGGACCACTTAAGGTAACAGAACTCTTTCTAAAACTCTCTTCAAATGGGATTAGTTTTATATCTTGAGGTGAAGTAATGTCATTTTACCACTGGACGTCATTATGGCCCTTTAATATGGGATAAGAATTCACTGTATACGAGGGCTGTCCGTAAAGTATAGGTCCTTTTTATTTTTTTCAAAAACTATATGGATTTCATTCATATGTTTTTACGTCAGACATGCTTGAACCCTCGTGCGCATGCGTGAGTTTTTCCACGCCTGTCGGTGACGTCATTCGCCTGTGAGCACTCCTTGTGGGAGGAGTCGTCCAGCCCCTCGTCGGAATTCCTTTGTCTGAGAAGTTGCTGAGAGACTGGCACTTTGTTTGATCAAAATTTTTTCTAAACCTGTGAGACACATCGAAGTGGACACGGTTCGAAAAATTAAGCTGGTCTTCAGTGAAAATTTTAACAGCTGATGAGAGATTTTGAGGTGATTCTGTCGCTTTAAGGACTTTTCACGGTGCGAGACGTCACGCAGCGCTCTCAGGCGGCGTCATCAGCCTGTTTCAAGCTTAAAACCTCCACATTTCAGGCTCTGTTGATCCAGGACATCGTGAGAGAACAGAGAAGTTTCAGAAGAAGTCGGTTTCAGCATTTTATCCGGATATTCCACTGTTAAAGGAGATTTTTTTAATGAAAGACGTGCGGGCAGATTGCAGCGTCGGCTCGCAGCCGCTGCGACGCTCCGCCACAGGAAAAACACCTCTGTTGGAAGCCTTGAGGACAAGTTGGAACATCTCCAGCTGATAAACAATTTCTCATATACTCACTCCACTGAAAGCCATCAAAAGCCAACTGGATTTTAACAAATGGTTATCAACACGGAGGTGTTTTTCCTGTGCCGCTGCGCCGCGTCGGCTGCGTCCCGACGCGCGGACCCGTCCGCACGTCTTTCATTAAAAAAATCTCCTTTAACAGTGGAATATCCGGATAAAATGCTGAAACCGACTTCTTCTGAAACGTCTCTGTTCTCTCACGACGTCCTGGATCAATAGAGCCTGAAATGTGGAGGTTTTAAGCTTGAAACAGGCTGATGACGCCGCCTGAGAGCGTTGCGCGACGTCTCGCACCGTGAAAAGTCCTTAAAGCGACAGAATCACCTCAAAATCTCTCATCAGCTGTTAAAATTTTCACTGAAAACCAGCTTAATTTTTCGAACCATGTCCATTTCGATGTGTCTCACAGGTTTAGAAAAAATTTTGATCAAACAAAGCGCCAGTCTCTCAGCAACTTCTCAGACAAAGGAATTCCGACGAGGGGCTGGACGACTCCTCCCACAAGGAGTGCTCACAGGCGAATGACGTCACCGACAGGCGTGGAAAAACTCACGCATGCGCACGAGGGTTCATGCATGTCTGACGTAAAAATATATAAATGAAATCCATATAGTTTTTGAAAAAAATAAAAAGGACCTATACTTTACGGACAGCCCTCGTATATAACAGGGATGGGAGTGGCTACTCAGTAAACAGGCCTGACGCACAACCATCGCCCTAAAAAAAAAATGGCTTCAGAGCTTTTTTTTTCATTTCTGTGTTCTCCCCTCTGTGACAGAATGGATCCGTCTTCGTGGTCATTTTGTTTTCTGTTCGTATAACCTGAGGCAGTTACTACAGATCTTTTTACAGAAGGTGAAAGTTGCTTGAATCTTTACTGACATACGAGCTTGCAGTGCCTAAAAATGACTGAAATGGTGCATTCAAATGGGACTAAAATCACTGAGAAATTCTGGTACTATTGACGTTGCCCACCTTCAGATGTGAAGCCATTCTGGTTTGAGTTGCACTATTAAACACATTCATCTGACATTTCCTATCAGGTTGTAGAACGTCATCAGGAGGTTCTGTGGGGAGGATTTCCAACCCTGAATGAGTCCAACGACTGCAGCTCTGCACCTGCACAAAGTAACAGGTACAGTCCACTTGACTGAGAGTGATCTTTAGCAGAAGCCCCAGTCAGATGTTCACTTTGCTCCAATTTGACTTTAAAAAGCCAGAATTTTGTTCCGTTTTCATTAAATGTCAAGCTACCAGTTTTAAGTCTTCAAGCAACATTTCCATCAAACGTCCTTCACAGCTTGTGTATGGTGGCCGAGAAAGGTCACAGCGCTAGCAAATTCAAAAATCACAAATGCTAAAGACACCCGCATAAGTTTTACACTGGGTAGTTAGTTGCATAAAAAAAATCTTGCAAATTGAGAAGATGTTTGCAAACACAAGTAAATATAATGCACATGCTGCAATTTAATTTGACATGTCTGCTGCAGATTCACACAATGCATGCAGAAACACAGATGCAGTGCAAAATAGACAACAGTAGTACTGGGTCAGGTAGGTTTGCAAATGGTTTCTCAATTTGCCACTAGGATCCTGATGAGGATGCGTAAATACGATCATATCACTCCCATCCTTAAATCACTCCACTGGCTTCCTGTCACATTCAGGACTGGGTACAAGGTTTCCCTCCTCACCTATCACTGCATCCATGATAATGCTCCCCCCATCTCAAGGAGCTCCTTAACCCCCAAACTGCTACATGCAACCTCTGCTCTGGAACTGCTAACATCCTAAAACCCCCCAGGACCAAGGTCCGGACCATAGGAGACCAGGCCTCCTGCTCGGCTGCTCCCAGGCTGTGGAATGCTCTCCCTGAGCATCTGAGAATGCCACAGTCTGAACATTCCTTTAAACAAGGACTGAAAACCTATTTATTTATTAGAGCTTTCTCTTAGACCTTTTATAATTGATCCTATCATTTTTACCTTGAGTAATTGCTTTATTTATACCTCAACTTTTTGCCATGGCTTGTGTGGTTGTTGTTTTATGTTTTTAATTCTTGCATTTAATGTTTTAATGTTTTTAACCTGTAGCACTTTGAGATGATTGAATGTAAAGTGTAATATAAATAAAATGTATTATTATTTATTATTATTAATTTACAAGGCAGTTTTTGATACAAATACCTATTGTTGATTTGAAGCAGGTGTTTTTTTCCGTGTGTGTGTTTTCGGAATTTGCTAGCGCTGTCTAAATAAACGTTGTGGTCTCTCTCGGCCACGCTGCATCGGTCATTACAAACATACCTCTCTAACCTCGATACCATCACCTCCCCAGGTAAAAATGCTTCCTCACCTGGAGTTGGTCCCAGGGTGCCAGATTGTGGTTGCCCACTGCCCCCAGTGGTTGGATTGTGTCCGACTGTAATTAGGGTGGAAATGAACCCACAACCTTTTTGCTATGAGGCAAGAAAGCTGCTGCCATGTCATATCATCAGTAACACTCTCTCAACTGAGGCATGAATGGACTGTGTGGCCTTGCTACGGGGAACTAATGTTAATTAGAACAACTGTTTGTGCAGCTTTGATACTGAGCGGATTGACCGCTTCCCCCCCCAAACTGAAAGTATCTTTGTGTTTCTTCCTGGTGCAGATTTGTTGACGCATTACAGACACTCGGCCGGTCTGTAACTTTTATAGGAAAGCGTCTTGATGTCGACCTGAATATTTGTAATCAACAGTGGTACAACTCTGACAAAGAGGTGAGCGAGCAGCAGTCGTGCCTCTGATGGAAAATCTTTGATTGCATTGAGAGGGAAGATGAATGAGTGTATGAGTGCTGCACTTTTCTTACATCTTCACATCCTTTTCCCCACTCGCTCCAACTCTTCTGCCAGGTGCTGGCAGCTTTCAGCAGGCAATCCAGAGTTCCCTTCTTCTCTCTTCTCCACTTCCCTTCCACCTGGGAGCGGATGAAGAAATGCTTCCTACCTCTGCAGAAACAGAATCACACGGTACCTCATTCAGTCAGAACATGCAGCATTTTGCTGTAAACATGGGAGGGAGCTTGATTAGGCTGTTTTCAACAATTGCTACTGTTAAGTAGGGGTGCCAGAAAAAATCGATTCACGTCCGAATCGCGATTTTTATTTATTAAGATTCTGAATCGATCCAAAATGTCCAAGAATCGATTTTTAAAAAGCATTTTTTAAACATTTTCTTACTTACTCGCTGTGTATACTGTTTGTCAGGCAATGGCTTCCCATACTACAGCGTCCCCGCTAGGGCAGGGTCCAACGTGCTTCAAACATTCGTGAGCTGCAGCTTAGCATGGCGGAAGAAGAAGAAGGCAAATGTTTGAGCGCATTTTGGATTTTATTATTTGCTGCATAAGAAGGAGCTTGACATGACTTATGCCGTGTGCAAAATCTGCAAAATGAAAGTCAAGTACTTCGGAAACACTTCAAATCCGCAAGCCCACATGCTACGTCATCACCCGGAGCTAAAAGAGGGGAGCAGCGGTATCTGCCGACTACTGACCAGTGCTTCGCTAAACTGCCAGCCAACTCTGAACATGCAAAGCAGATAAGTAAATTTACATCTAGAATCATTTGATTAACCTTGTAAAGCTGCATTTTCTTAAACATAAACATTTTTAAGTACTATAACTATTTCTCAGAGCTCTTTGAATCGAAAATCGATTCTGAATCGAATCGTCACCCCAAGAATCGAAATTGAATTGAATCGTGAGTTGTTGTACGATTCACATCCCTACTGTTAAGTCTGTGTGTTTTAAAATTCTGCTGGGTCAAAATTTCCAACTTTAGGATTTATTGGTAGGCGAAAAGAAAGAAAAAAAAAACGATCAGAACATCTGTATAAACCAGCTGCATTCTTTGATGTGCTACTAAAAATGCTAATATAATACTCCTACCAAATCTTTATCTGGTTACTCCAATTAAAGGTCATGGGAGGGCTGGAGCCTATCCCAGCAGTCACAGGTTGAGAGGCGGAGTACAGAACATAAATTCACCATTATTTCATCATAAAAGGCGGCGGAAGCGATGAAAGCACCGCGGCTAAACAAGCTGCTAGCTGATACGTTCATTGCGCGATGGACATTTCAAATCTTCACTGAATTTTGCCTCATTTCTGCTTAAAACTGACTTTAGAATGATTTAAGAGGTTTTACCTTTATCATCTGTTGGTTAATAATCCTATTAATCCACTTGATTGCTTTGGGTGAAGAAACTCCATCTCAAACGTGCTGCTGTGGTCCGAAATGACGCATGCACAGATGCAAAAGGCGGACCGATATTTAGGGGTGGACCGTTCGGTCTGCGACACCGGAGCACCCAGAGGAAACCCACGTAACATGGGGAGAACATGCAAACTCCACAGATAAAGTCCCAGGCAGGAAACAATCCCATGACCTTCTTCGAGGCAGCAGTTCTAACCATTAAACCATCGTGCCGCCCTTGTACAAAATGTGATGATTGGAAAGTAGACGAATTGGTAGCATCTATTTATCAGTGCGCTAAAGTTTTAACTAATTTACCTTTTGGCCTTGATTTTCACCATGCAACCAGGTAATCACGCTTTCTTGTCTGAAGTTGAAGGTCAAAGCCCATTTGTCCTTGCACTAACTTTTAAACAAATTTTTTTTTTTTTTTTTGCTTTGATTTTCAGCTACACCCACATAATCACCCAAGGATTGAAAGTCAAAGATCAAAGCCCATTTTTCTGTGCTCTAAAGTTTGAACTATTTGACCTTTGATCTGATTTTAGATGTCCACCCAGGCATTGATATTATTTTACCTTGGGTTTAAGGTCAAATTCAAAGATTATGTTCTGTTTTTCTTTTAATTTTATATTTTATTTACTTTTGCATATTTGGATGTTGTTGAGGCAAATGTAGATCACTAAAGTCACTGTCAGTAATCTACCTCAAACGTCAAATATTATGGAAAAGGTTAAAGGTCAAGATAATTTGTTAGAAATTGAGGTTTACATGCTTTCTTATTCAGCAGAGACCTTTCAATGTAATTTTGTTTTTTCAATGATTATTTTGTTTTTTCAATGATACCATGGGCAGTCTGACCACGAATGGGTGCAGAAGTGATCAAAGCTTGTCATTTTACAGCCAAAGGTATTAGACTCTGATTTACTGATTCATTCTGTACGTCATCCAGTTGTGTTCCATTTGAAGGATTAAAAGCACTCATGTTTTAATGACTAAAAATTATGATATTTTGGAAAAATAACCTGTTTCACAGTTATGTACTGCATGTTCAGATATGAGAGTTGAAGCCGTAAACAGACACATTCTTCTCTCTGTGTTCATTCTGCAGCTGTGTGCAAACCTTAAAGATATGTGTGTTGTGTTTGCGGGACCATTTCCGGACGGTTTCTCCAAGAAAAAAGTGAGGCGACTGTTTCATTGCTGTGGGCCCGTTCAGAAAATCAAAATGCTGAACGCCACGGTCAGGGTAAGCCTGAAAACCCCTGCTAAAGCAGTGGGTTTTATTTCCTGTACGTCCAGATGAAAGGTGCTGACCTGGCATAGACAAACATACTGAGTTATGCTGTACATACCTCACGGTGTCGATGCTGCAACACAAGTGTTGCTATGATATTTTTCACAATAATTAGAACAGCCTCACTTCATAGTTTTGTCTGCATCTCAGCGAAACATTGATACCTCATGTGGAGCAGGTGATGGAACAGGCTATCGTGAAAGAGAAAGCTCAAGGTCAATGCATTGGATATCAACAACACAGGTCACTGGTAGGGTTTAGATATGCTGATCAGGCTTTGAGGGAATTAAGTGCATAAATTTGGATACTATCAGGGGGAACCAGAAACTGTATGTTAGCAGTACTGAATAATGGAAAGCTCATATTTCCACATTGGTTACCTCATCTGGAGTAGATGTTGCCAATGACTGTTGCTGTATTTGCAGCATCTCAGTGGGAAACTTGTATTCATGTGCCTCATGTGGAATCGATTTTGCAAAATGAGTATTGCTGTTTGCATGCATTTGCGCATTAATTAGATTTTGAGATTAAATTTTCTGGCTGTATCTCAAAGGTTTTAATTAGTGGAACATTCATATTTTTGTCATTGACACCTCATGTGGAGTAGATGGTTTAATGGGTGTGTTAGATTGATATTAGGAATTTGCACACAAATGATGGGTCAAGATCACTGGATGCTAGAACCTTGATATTAACAACATCCAGCAGATATGCTGATTAAGATTTGGGGGGACATAAGTATGCATATTTTCATTATAATAGGGAGGATTGTAGTGTGTGTGTGTCAGTAGTACTGAATAATTCCTTGTCTATATTACATGTTGGAACCACTCTTCCTGTGTTTCATAACTTTACTTTTCACTGTGAGTGTATCACCAATGGAAAGTTTATTTTCCAGCTAAGACAACCTCATGTGGAGTAGATAATGTAAAATGAGTGTTTTACATACATTTGCAGAGTAATGGGGACAATAATGGCAGGATGTTTTGCTCTTTAAATGCCTTGTTTGTTATCTGGATGTTTGCATTCATCCCACCTGTCCCTTCTTTGCTCTCTAGCTTCATGCTGAGGTGACGTTTGAGTTGCTGGAAGGAGCTGATTTGGCTGTAAAAACGCTGAATGGACTTGTTGTACAGGGACAGACCATCAAGGTAACTTTTACCCACTTTTCTGAGGCTTTCACTAAACTGAAGCGTGTGCACTGTAAAATACACTGAGTGAATAGATAAATGGCTGTTGTAGAAATTTAGGTACAAAACAAAAAGAAAATGAGGGAAGTGGTTGAGCAAAGTATGAAGATAATGAGGTCAGAGAGAGAGAGAGAGAGAGAGAGACTGTTTCTGCACCAGAATTGACCAAATCTGAAAAGTAAACTGTTATTTTTTATTGTTTCACAAGTTACATTTAAAACTCAACTAACATGGTTAACTAACAAGTTAACAACCCTGCAGGAAGGATTTTGTGTAAATGTACAGTAGTGTTCAGAATAATAGTAGTGCTATGTGACTAAAAAGATTATTCCAGGTTTTGAGTATATTTCTTATTGTTACATGGGAAACAAGGTACCAGTAGATTCAGCAGATTCCCACAAATCCAACAAGACCAAGCATTCATGATATGCACACTCTTAAGGCTATGAAATTGGGCTATTAGTAAAAAAAAAAAAAGTAGAAGGGGGTGTTCACAATAATAGTAGTGTGGCATTCAGTCAGTGAGTTCGTCAATTTTGTGGAACAAACAGGTGTGAATCAGGTGTCCCCTATTTAAGGATGAAGCCAGCACCTGTTGAACATGCTTTTCTCTTTGAAAGCCTGAGGAAAATGGGACATTCAAGACATTGTTCAGAAGAACAGCGTAGTTTGATTAAAGTTGATTGGAGAGGGGAAAACTTATACGCAAGTGCAAAAAATTATAGGCTCTTCATCTACATGATCTCCAATGCTTTAAAATGGACAAAAAAACAGAGATGCGTGGAAGAAAACGGAAAGCAACCATCAAAATGGATAGAAGAATAACCAGAATGGCAAAGGCTCACCCATTGATCAGCTCCAGGATGATCAAAGACAGTCTGGAGTTACCTGTAAGTGCTGTGACAGTTAGAAGACGCCCAAGTGAAGCTAATTTATTTGCAAGAATCCCCCGCAAAGTCCCTCTGTTAAATAAAAGACGTGCAGAAGAGGTTACAATTTGCCAAAGAACATATCAACTGGCCTAAAGAGAAATGGAGGAATATTTTGTGGACTGATGAGAGTAAAATTGTTCTTTTTGGGTCCAACAGCCGCAGACAGTTTGTGAGACGACCCCCAAACTCTGAATTCAAGCCACAGTTCACAGTGAAGACAGTGAAGCATGGTGGTGCAAGCATCATGATATGGGCATGTTTCTCCTACTATGGTGTTGGGCCTATATATCACATACCAGGTATCATGGATCAGTTTGGATATGTCAAAATACTTGAAGAGGTCATGTTGCCTTATGCTGAAGAGGACATGCCCTTGAAATGGATGTTTCAACAAGACAGTGACCCCAAGAACACTAGCAAATGAGCAAAATCTAATCTTTTTAGTCACATAGCACTACTATTATTCTGAACACTACTGTAGCTGAAGCTGTCTGTCTCTGTCAACACTCTAATTGTACGAGTCAGCATGAAGACATTAAGGGCTGCACCAATCAGACATTTCACCATAGTAACTTTGGCCTTCTCTCAAATGATTGACGCCTGGTTGACCTTGCTGGAGCAGTTCTGGAGTCCATCTGATTGTGTGCTACATTCGGTCCAAATCGGGTTAAAAATCAAATTCCTTGATCTTTGCCAAAAATAATTCTTGATGGGCAATCTCAGGGTCAATCTTCACTGCCATACCAGGTTTGGTAGAAATTGGCGAAAGGAGTCTACTGGTAGACAGACAGGCAGATATGACCTCTTCGCTAATGAATGACCTTTGGAAAGTTTGACCTTACTCTGCAATTCTGGAACCCAACAACATGTCTGTCAAGTTTGGTACAAATCAGAGTGAAAAACTAAAATTTTGACCTTTGATCCCAACAACTTGACCCCAGTTATTGATCTTCAGTAAATTTGGTCATACCTGGGCACTTCCACAACCCATCTACATAGGTGTTTTTTGACCACTAAAGTGCAGGGGAAGTTCCATGGTTGACCTTCATTCACATATCAAAGCTGGCAGAAATGTGCCAAAGGACCTGTGAAGAGTTGGGGAACAAAGAGATGAATAAACTATGAGTTTGACCTTTTACCCCAATTACCTCGACCTTCGCCAAAAACAAAGCAATAGGGGTGGCAAGAGCTAAGTTGGTAGAACAAGTCGTCTTGTGACCGAAGGGTTGGTGGTTCGAATCTGGCTCCCAATTAGTCAAAAATCTGTTGTGTCCTTCGGCAAGACACTTAACCCACCTTGCCTGTGTTTGAATGAGGTGGTGATCAGAGGGGCCGTAGGTGCAGAATGGCAGCCACAGTTCCATCAGTGTAGCTGTTGCTACACTAGTAGCTTACCATCACGAATGTGCGAGTGAATGAATAAGGCAACTTGTAAAACGCTTTGGGTGTTTTGAAAATTAAGTTAAGTTTTGGGGTCAACTTACATGCACACAAGAAGGTTGGAAATTGGCTCAAGCACCTCGGAGGAGTAATGGAACAAACAAACAAATGTTTATTGTGTGTGTGTGGTTTTTTAAGTTGCATGAAGTGAGAAGTTTCTTTTATTTCCACAGGCTCAGTCTGGTGGTCAGCAAGGCCACTGCTGCTTGTCATTCTAATCAAACCTCCTATAAACTCTTGTGTATGTGTTGTTGTTGTTGTTTTTTTGTTGTTGTTGTTGTTTTTTTAGGTGCAGAGGCCAGTGTATGAGTCTGTGCTGGACATGGATCTCACACTTAGTGCTTTGAGGGCCGACACAGTTAACACTTGTCACCTCTACGCCGTTCAGATGAACCCTGGTGTAGCTGGCAGCATATCTGCAAAGGCCAACGGGTGCACTTCAGATGGTGAATGTTCAGGTGTCACTCCTGATAAAATGGTTGATGGATTTCCCCTCGGTTTTGTAAATGGGTTGAAGACAGAATCTTGTGATTCTGAGCTTCCGGCTGCTGAAGATAACACTGAGTCGACTGCAGGAACAAAGTGGTGTCTGTCTGAGGAGACACTCAGAGAGACATTTAGCCGCTTTGGTAAAGTGGAGAGAATCATCCTGCCGTCTAAACCTGGAAAACCAGCAAGACATGCATGCATACGTAAGAAAAATGCTGGGTTGGTGGTCGCTTATTTGTTTAGTGGTGGTGATGTTTGTGTGACCTCAGTGTTTCTGCTGGACAGAGTTTGAGAGCGCAGATGGAACGTGCGCAGCCCTCAGCTCTTCTGAGCAACTCCAGAAGGAGAACTATCTCATCTGTCCGTCTTTGACGCCACCTCACCTAGGCTCATGGGTTGCCATGGCAACCCCAGTAATTACAGCGGAGTCCAATGGAGAAGATGCAGAGAGGACCACCATGCAGAACAATCCTCAGGCGAGATCTAGAAGACACCAGGACAGCACTTTTTAAAGTGCAGTTTCACAACATGCATACTTAATAAATATCATACATGTATAAGTATTTTTATTCTATTTCTTCCTCTTGCTTTGCTTTGTTTATGACTGTGGCAACTTTCATTTTATAATACATTACTGCCACCAATTGGACAAAAATTGTGGTATACAGTATGTCAGTCAATGAGTATAAAAGATAAATTCATAATTAATTTATTGGTGTGATAAAAGTGCACAGTAGTATATAAAAAGCACACATCATGCATAAATAGAAATATTAAGACTGTGAATAAATATAAAAAATGTTCAGGGTCTGTTTGTGTTATTCATAATGGTGTGTATCTTAAATGTGTGTGTAGGACCGCAACTTGGAGCTGATGCTGAGGAAGTTGGACCGCAGGCTGGGAAAACTCTTCGCGTCTCTTCCGGACAGCACCTTGTCTGTGGTTGTGCTGCACAGTCTGACCACGTGAGGACGCTGTTTGTGTTTGGAGGAAGTCTGATCTCCAGCTGAAAGCTTCTGATAATCTTCCGTTTTGTCTCCCGCAGAGATCGCGGTCACGTTCCTGGTTTGTGCCTTATGGATATGAAGCATAGCTGACAGGAAGAACAGCGTCAAACACCCAAAAGCTGTAATTCCACAGTGGAATTTCAGTAAATGTTATATTCTATAAATGGCACCTTGATGTGGACATAAATGCAGGATTTTAAAAACATGGTCTACAATGTATGTTTTTGATAGTTGTTAAAACTGTTTTGATATAACTTTGGTTATTACTTTACAGAAATCAGTACTTATTTCAGTGTGAAACCATCTGTCATGAAATATTGCAAAGTGTATTTAAAGATAATAAAAAAATTGGTTTGAAAATGTAAGTTGTCTTCAGTTGATTTGTCAAACTTTTAGTTGTGTAATTAGTTGAAAAAAATGTCCATTAAAAAATTAGCAAAAAGGAATTTTTAAATAGTGTGCTAAAACAATTGTTCCCAAACTTATTTGTACAGTTTTATTCAAAATAACAGCAGTGTGGTTAAAAAAAGTGAAGAAAGCACAAAATCCTTTAAATAACGCATGGGGAACACTGCACATTCTATTCCAATTCAAAACATGAAGAAAACTGATCAAATTTATTACTTCACAGAAAGTAAAGAAAAATAAATACAGTGTCAGTATTTTTTTTTTACAAACATTTAATGTATAAACTGAAAAAATGCATGAAGATTTAGCTTTCATTTGAATCAATGAACTCATTTAGTTGTATAACTGCTGATTCTGAGAACTGCTTCACATCTGTTGCATGGAGTCAGTTCAATAAATTTTATTTGTAGAGCACCACATCACAACAAAGGTGCCTCAAGGTGCTTCACCTGGGTAAGGTCTGACCTTACCAACCCCTCTGAGCTAAATTTTATGAACTAAATATGGACTGTAATGGTTCAAAAACGTCAGTCTTAGGAAGATGGTCCACAAACTGCCGTGAAACCACTTTTTCAAGAATTTTACAGCAAAATGGCAGGTTTGATATTAGTCTATAGTGTTGCAATAGACTGGGGTCAAGGTTAGTTTTCTCAAGTATTGGTTTAATCACTGCGGATTTAAAACATTTGGGAACAAACCCCGAGGTTTGTGTCAGATTAAGAATTTCCAGTACAGTTGGCCCAAGAATCGGCCACAGGTCCTTCAATAGTTTTGTTGGCATATATAGTAGTGTTCAGAATAATAGTAGTGCTATGTGACTAAAAAGATTAATCCAGGTTTTGAGTATATTTCTTATTGTTACATGGGAAACAAGGTACCAGTAGATTCTCACAAATCCAACAAGACCAAGCATTCATGATATGCACACTCTTAAGGCTATGAAATTGAGCTATTAGTAAAAAATAAAGTAGAAAAGGGGGTGTTCACAATAATAGTAGCATCTGCTGTTGACGCTACAAACTCAAAACTATTATGTTTAAACTGCTTTTTTAGCAATCCTGTGAATCACTAAACTAGTATTTAGTTGTATAACCACAGTTTTTCATGATTTCTTCATATCTGCAAGGTTTAATTTTGTTGGTATGGAACCAAGATTTTGCTCGGCTACTAGTGTGCTTGGGGTCATTGTCTTGTTGAAACACCCATTTCAAGGGCATGTCCTCTTCAGCACTGAACTGTGGCTTGAATTCAGAATTTGGGGGTTGTCTCACAAACTGTGGCCCTTGGACCCAAAAATAATTTTACTCTCATCAGTCCACAAAATATTCCTCCATTTCTCTTTAGGCCAGTTGATGTGCTGTTTGGCAAATTGTAACCTCTTCTGCACGTCTTTTTTTTTAACAGAGGGACTTTGCGGGGGATTCTTGCAAATAAATTAGCTTCACACAGGCGTCTTCTGTCACAGGTAACTCCAGATTGTCTTTGATCATCCTGGAGCTGATCAGTGGGTGAGCCTTTGCCATTCTGGTTATTCTTCTATCCATTTTGATGGTTGTTTTCCATTTTCTTAAACGTGTCTGTATTTTTTGTCCATTTTAAAGCATTGGAGATCATTGTAGATGAACAGCCTATATTTTTTTGCACCTGCGTATATGTTTTCCCCTCTCCAATCAACTTTTTAATCAAACTACGCTGTTCTTCTGAACAATGTCTTGAACGTCCCATTTTCCTCAGGCTTTCAAAGAAAAAAGCATGTTCAACAGGTGCTGGCTTCATCCTTAAATAGGGGACACCTGATTCACACCTGTTTGTTCCACAAAATTGATGAACTCATTAACTGAATGCCACACTACTATTATTGTGAACACCCCCTTTTCTACTTTTTTTTAACTAATAGCCCAATTTCATAGCCTTAAAAGTGTGCATATCATGAATGCTTGGTATTGTTGGATTTGTGAGAATCTACTGGTACCTTGTTTCCCATGTAACAATAAAAAATATACTCAAAACCTGGATTAATCTTTTTAGTCACATAGCACTACTCTGAACACTACTGTAGGGTCGAAAAAGGCAGGTTGTGCAATTAGCGGAAATTACAAGTTTCATCGGCACCCCCAGTGAAATACACTCAACAAAATATTTTGCTCCCATTTTGTATGAGATGAACTCAAAGATCTAAAACTTTTTCCACATACACAATATCACCATTTCCCTCAAATATTATTCACAAACCAGTCTAAATCTGTGATAGTGAGCACTTCTCCATTGCTGAGATAATCCATCCCACCTCACAGGTGTGCCATATCAAGATGCTGATTAGACACCATGATTAGTGCACAGGTGTGCCTTAGACTGCCCACAATAAAAGGCCACTCTGAAAGGTGCAGTTTTATCACACAGCACAATGCCACAGATTTCGCAAGATTTGAGGGAGCGTGCAATTGGCATGCTGACAGCAGGAATGTCAACCAGAGCTGTTGCTCGTGTATTGAATGTTCATTTCTCTACCATAAGCCGTCTCCAAAGGCGTTTCAGAGAATTTGGCAGTACATCCAACCAGCCTCACAACCGCAGACCACGTGTAACCACACCAGCCCAGGACCTCCACATCCAGCATGTTCACCTCCAAGATCGTCTGAGACCAGCCACTCAGACAGCTGCTGAAACAATCGGTTTGCATAACCAAAGAATTTAGAATTTCTGCACAAACTGTCAGAAACCGTCTCAGGGAAGCTCATCTGCATGCTCGTCATCCTCATTGGGGTCTCGACCTGACTCCAGTTCGTCGTCGTAACCGACTTGAGTGGGCAAATGCTCACATTCGCTGGCATTTGGCACGTTGGAGAGGTGTTCTCTTCACGGATGAATCCTGGTTCACACTGTTCAGGGCAGATGGCAGACAGCGTGTGTGGTGTCATGTGGGTGAGCGGTTTTCTGATGTCAGTGTTGTGGATTGAGTGGCCCATGGTGGCGGTGGGGTTATGGTATGGGCAGGCGTCTGTTATGGATGAAGAACACAGGTGCATTTTATTGATGGCATTTTGAATGCACAGAGATACCGTGACGAGATCCTGAGGCCCATTGTTGTGCCAATCCAAGAACATCACCTCATGTTGCAGCAGGATAATGCACGGTCCCATGTTGCAAGGATCTGTACACAATTCTTGGAAGCTGAAAATGTCCCAGTTCTTGCATGGCCGGCATACTCACCGGACATGTCACCCATTGAGCATGTTTGGGATGCTCTGAACCGGCGTATATGACAGCGTGTACCAGTTCCTGCCAATATCCAGCAACTTTGCACAGCCATTGAAGAGGAGTGGACCAACATTCCACAGGCCACAATTGACAACCTGATCAACTGTATGCGAAGGAGATGTGTTGCACTGCATGAGGCAAATGGTGGTCACACCAGATACTGACTGGTATCCCCCCCAATAAAACAAAACTGCACCTTTCAGAGTGGCCTTTTATTGTGGACAGTCTAAGGCACACCTGTGCACTAATCATGGTGTCTAATCAGCATCGTGATATGGCACACCTGTGAGGTGGGATGGATTATCTCAGCAAAGGAGAAGTGCTCACTATCACAGATTTAGACTGGTTTGTGAACAATATTTGAGGGAAATGGTGATATTGTGTATGTGGAAAAAGTTTTAGATCTTTGAGTTCATCTCATACAAAATGGGAGCAAAAACAAAAGTGTTGCGTTTATATTTTTGTTGAGTGTACAACCCCTGGCAAAAATTATGGAATCACCGGCCTCAGAGGATGTTCATTCAGTTGTTTAATTTTGTAGAAAAAAAGCAGATCACAGACATGACACAAAACTAAAGTCATTTCAAATGGCAACTTTCTGGCTTTAAGAAACACTATAAGAAACCAAGAAAAAAAGATTGTGGCAGTCAGTAACGGTTACTTTTTTAGACCAAGCAGAGGAAAAAAATATGGAATCACTCAATTCTGAGGAAAAAATTATGGAATCACCCTGTAAATTTTCATCCCCCAAATTAACACCTGCATCAAATCAGATCTGCTCATTGACATTGACCCTATGTGTCTTTTTGCAAGGAATGTTTTCACAGTTTTTGCTCTATGGCAAGATGCGTTATCATCTTGAAAAATGATTTCATCATCCCCAAACATCCTTTCAATTGTCCAAAATATCAACATAAACTTGTGCATTTATTGATGATGTAATGACAGCCATCTCCCCAGTGCCTTTACCTGATATGCAGCCCCATATCATCAATGACTGTGGAAATTTACATGTTCTCTTCAGGCAGTCATCTTTATAAATCTCATTGGAAAGGCACCAAACAAAAGTTCCAGCATCATCACCTTGCCCAGTGCAGATTCGAGATTCATCACTGAATATGACTATCATCCAGTCATCCACAGTCCACGATAGCTTTTCCTTTTTTCCATTGTAACCTTTTTTTTTCTGTTTAGGTGTTAATGATGCCTTTCGTTTAGCTTTTCTGTATGTAAATCCCATTTCCTTTAGGCGGTTTCTTACAGTTCGGTCACAGACGTTGACTCCAGTTTCCTCCCATTCGTTCCTCATTTGTTTTGTTGTACATTTTTCGATTTTTGAGACATATTGCTTTAAGTTTTCTGTCTTGACGCTTTGATGTCTTCCTTGGTCTACCAGTATGTTTGCCTTTAACAACCTTCCCATGTTGTTTGTATTTGGTCCAGACTTTAGACACAGCTGACTGTGAACAACCAACATCTTTTGCAACATTGCGTGATGATTTACTCTCTTTTAAGAGTTTGATAATCCTCTCCTTTGTTTCAATTGACATCTCTCGTGTTGGAGCCATGATTCATGTCAGTCCACTTGGTGCAACAGCTCTCCAAGGTGTGTTCACTCCTTTTTAGATGCAGACTAACAAGCAGATCTGATATGATGCAGGTGTTAGTTTTGGGGATGAAAATTTACAGGGTGATTCCATAATTTTTTCCTCAGAATTGAGTGATTCCATATTTTTTTCCTCTGCTTGGTCTAAAAAGTAACCGTTACTGACTGCCACAATCTTTTTTTCTTGATTTCTTATAGTGTTTCTTAAAGCCAGAAAGTTGCCATTTGAAATTACTTTAGTTTTGTGTCATGTCTGTGATCTGCTTTTTTTCTACAAAATTAAACAACTGAATGAACATCCTCCGAGGCCGGTGATTCCATAATTTTTGCCAGGGGTTGTATATATGGCTTAGTAACGTAATACAGTGATACAGTAGCCACCACGGCACACCAGAGCTTTTTTTTTTTTTTTTTTTTTTTTAACTGGAGCAAGACAGCACCCAGCACTCAAATGGTTTGGAGCCAATATGGATTAAATATGCTGGAAGCTTCATGTTTATATTATTGACCCAAAGCTGCTTTTAATATTTGGAATTATAATAAGTTGCCTTAACCTCAGAATATTGTGTCTGTAATGCTTGACTTTAATATTCTGTACTGCCTTTAATGTTATTGATCTTCTTCTGTACTGTACTTTTTCTTTGCTGTCTTTAATGTTTTTACCACTTGTGAGATTGTGGTTCACTCTTCTGTCTGTCTTTGTGTTTTGGTGAAGGCAGCAGGAATATCCAGAGCTCCTGAATCTGAGGCAGATCTGTTTGTTGAACTTCAGCTCCAAGTGATATATAAGTACAACAGTGGTGGAAGCCATAAGGTGATCAAGTATCTCTATTTGAATACAGCAGGTTTATGATGCTAGTTTTTAACGTTGGTCTGATGTTGAGCTTGCAACATTTTGGAGAAATAAAACCTCTGCTGTTTCTCTGGACATAAACACTGAATGTTTTAGCTGTTTGGCAGAGACCTCAGTGATTACTTGATATTTCTTATTGTTTGTACCTCCTCCTGCTGTCATGTGCAGGAACTCTGACAACTTTCTGATTTCAATATTTCTATGTGTATTAACATTTTTTGCTTTTCTGGTTTTACAGGAGCACAAAAATGGATAAAATGGAAAACTTACTGGGTGACTTCGAAATCCAGGTCTCAAGTATTTGTAATGCGTTCGTGACCGCCCAGCAGGACCTGGAACGTGCAACTGAGCCACTGAATAAAGAAATGAAAGCCATGAGGTATGACTTCAAGAAGGAGGTGGTAACAGCACGAGTTCAGCTCCAGCGGGATCTGTCTGCCATGATGGACACAGTTAAGAAGGAACTTGAAGCTGAAAAGGCCCGTTTCATTGAGGAGCTCACTACCATGAAGGCGAGTTTGGCAACACAGTTGGAAAGTGAGCGACTGGAGACAAGCAAGACTGCAGATGAAAACCACCTGTTCCAGAAAGAGCTGCTGGCTACGATGGCTTCCTTTAGGAAGGAATGGACAGCTGAGAAGGAGTTGTTCAGGAAGCAGCAGGAAGACATGACTATAGACCTCCAAAAAGAAGTGGAGAATGAAATGGCCTGCTTTAAAAAGGAACTCAAGATCATGAAGCAAAGTTTCCTAAAGCAGGAGGAACACCAACAGCCACAGAGCAACAAGGAGGCAGAAGACTGCCTCCTGATCCAGAAGGAGCTGCTGGCTGAATTCAAGGATTCTGTCCAAAAGGAGATGAATGCCAAAGAAAAAGCTTTGAAAGATGAGATGGCCACCATGACTGCCCACTTCCAGGAGCAGATGGCCTCCAAGCAAGCTCTAGAAGATAAACTTCTGAAGGAGATCAATGACCTGACTCTTCAGAATAACCAGCTGAAAGTAAGATACTTTACTGAATGATTTTTTTTTTTCCTCACAAAATAATGACTCAGTAGATTATCGTGTTTCTTACAGTTTATTCTCAGCTGTCAGATTTTGACTTAGAATTGTAATGGACACACTTTTTTTGTTTTTTCAGGAACTGGTGTTGCACAAACCAAAGAAAAACAGCTTCTTCTGCAGGGTGTGTACAAACGTACTCAAAGGTGGATTTCAGCTGTTGTTGTGTACGGCCTTGGTGATGTCATGTCAACATATAGTCAGCTGGTAGCCATCTTCCTGAAAAAGTGTGGTGAAAATTTCTAGAATAAAAGTGAATCAGAACAAAACAACTGTCTTTGTGAGTTCAGTAGAACAGCATAAATAAACATCTGAAGATCTCCTGTAGTCAGAGTCAGACCTCTGTGTGTCAGGTCCATCTGCAGGTGTTGTGTACTTTGTTTGCACTAAATGGGGAAGTTATCAACCTTTGTACTAACATTTGATCATTAGTTTTAAAACAAGGTATTCTACTAAATACAGGTTGTGTTACAAGACTACAGGTTCAGATCAGACGTTGGCTACATCGAGTACCAACTTCCTGTTTTTAAAATAAAAAGGTGGGCTATTCAAACCAGAGATACTGTTAAAAGTTATTGAGAAGCTGTTGAGCGAAAATACTAATGTTTACATTTAAAATTAATTTAAAAAGGTGTATCTCATGCAGCCAGTGAAGTACTGTGATTCCACATGAATTTTGAGTCAATTGATCACATGACCTGGAAGCTATTGAGCTAAAATGCTAATATTTACATATAAAAATTAATAAAAAATATGAACAGGCTTAAAATGTAAAAAACCAAGAGGTGCATCTCATGCAGCCAGTGGAGCACAATGATTCCACACTGATTTTGAGTCAATTGATCACATGACCTGAAAGCTAATGAGCTGAAATGCTAATATTTACATATAAAAGTTAATAAAAAATATGATCAAATTTAAAATGTAAAAAAGAGGTGCATCTCATGCAGCCAGTGGAGCACAATGATTCCACACTGATTTTGAGTCAATTGATCACATGACCTGAAAGCTAATGAGCTGAAATGCTAATATTTACATATAAAAATTAATAAAAAATATGATCAAATTTAAAATATAAAAACAAGATGTGTATCTCATGCAGCCAGTGGAGCACAATGATTCCACACTGATTTTTAGTCAAGTGATCACATGACCTGGAAGCTATTGAGCAAAAATGCTAATATTTACATATAAATTAAAAAAAAATATGAACAGGCTTAAAATGTAAAAAAAAACAAGAGGTGCATCTCATGCAGCCAGTGGAGCACAATGATTCCACACTGATTTTGAGTCAATTGATCACATGACCTGAAAGCTAATGAGCTGAAATGCTAATATTTACATTTAAAAATGAATTAAAAATATGAACATTTAAAATATTAGAAGCACAGAGAGTGCAAACCTCCGCCAAGGCCATAGGGTCACTGACCCTAAAGAGATTCCCTCCTTGGCACAGTGATCTATTCAACAAATCAGTGTTACAACCAAAATTATGATACATACACTTTTCTTTCCTGTATATTTCACATCCTTGACCATGAAAACATACCACTAGAACTTGGAATCACTTTTATGTCTATTAGTTGAAAAGTTATTGTATTTTAGTTATTGTATTTAAGTTATTGTAATTTTTTTGGGTTTTGTTTCATTTAGATTTAAAACCACAAACTAAACTTGACACTGCAGATCCTTTATAACAGTGAGACATTTAAAGACTTGAGTGTTTTCATAGTTAAATGCAGCCACTTAAAGAATTAAATACTTTAAAATGTGTTCATTTGCCCATTTGAAAATAGATGACAGAAACCAATGTACTAAGAAACATTCTTTAATTTTTTTCCCCATCTTTCAAGGAAACAGTTCATTTTTAAACTCATACAAAAATGTATACACCTTAAGCATTTACATCTTTTAGATTAGAACAGTTTCATAGATTTATAGGTAGACAGTTACAAAGAAAATCAAAGTAAACAATTGCATACAAAAAACAAAAACGAGCACCTCATGAAGGATCAAAATGCCACCAATAATAAATAAATATTGATTAGCTTGTCTGGTAAAACTGTAGGAGTTAACAAATTACATAAAAAAGGGAATTTACTGACTACATTAAAATACTAAATTACCCTGACGTACTCTCGCTATAGGGCTGAATAATAGAGCGGTATTTCAACTCACTCAGTTTATTAAATCGCACAAATACACAACTTCCTCACGTGCACAAACTTCCATCCAAATCGCACTCACAAAATATAAGACTAACAGGAAGTGACGCAATTAAAATAGAATTTTTTTAACAGAGTGTGGCTGCAGATTCCAGTTGAATGCGTAAGAAAAATGAAGATTCTGGAATTTCAATTTAAGAGTCTGCTGTCCTGGTAAACCTTGGGGGGAGAACAACAAAACAAAAACATGGCAGCTGCCGTTATGGCTTGTGTTGTATCAAAAGTCCAGCCGAGTGGCTTGGCCGGGTGCTGTGGACACGGTACCCACAGCAAGAGTGAACGGTTGAATTTTGGCACACACACACACACACACACACACACACACACACACTGTTCTCAGTGATGTGCCGAGTGCTTCTAACGAGACGGGGTGCAGTAGCGCGGTCCAGGGCCGAGGCTGCTGCTGCTCTCGCTACCAGACCTCAGGGACTTCAAACAATGACGCCGTCGACTCGGCTCCTGCACAAGAACACAACAAACATCACAAGGACCAACATTCCGCACCTCAGAGAGAAAACACATTCAAACATATGTCCGAGTGACGACATGAAACACTACAGCAGCATCGTGCGAGTGTTACAGCACGCCACACACTGGTTTGTGTCCAAACGCCCGCTCTGTGATGTTAAAGCTGTAATCCCTGTGGACCTTTTATAATTAAAGTCATAAGAAGGATTTGTTGAGTATCATTATTTTATTCGATTAGTATTCCAATAAAGGCTCAACCATCTTATCTCACTGATCTACTCAAAATTCACCCTATGTGAAGAAAATAAAAATATAGGACAGTGTGGTAAAAATAGCAACAAGACATCATGACAGAAGGAGAAAATCTGTTTCCCAGCATGCCGTTTCAGGGTCAAAGGGCACTGCTACACTACATAACCTAGTGTTAGCTTCATACCCAAGGAACACAGTACGCCTTAGATTGTGACTTAAAATGAACAAAAACAAGACAAAAAAACAAAACAAAAACAAACTTCTAAACACAGACCACCAGAGATTTGAGTGAAAAGAATGATGAATAAAATTTATACATTTTGCTGGATACCTGCTGGACATCTAAGACAACAATCACAGGTCTGTTGTATCAGTTGTCAATACCAACAGTTATTCTTAGTTTACCCAAATGAGCCAATGTGGAAGCTAAAATTTAAAATCAGATTTATTAGATGTATTTTTTTCCAATTGCATGTCAGAAACTCCCAGTTCCTGTCAAATGCAGCATGAAGTTTGCTCATGGGCTTCCTTAATGTTTGCAAAATCTCAGAGAAATGCAATGTGTCACACAAATAGAGATACTTTATGAGTAAAAAGGCAGCAAAGTATCAATTTAGGGGGGAAAAAAAATTGAGGTGAAATACACCTTTAAACATCTTTGCTAATTTCTCAGAAGAAAAACCTGACTAAATAGGATGATCTGCTGAAATCAAACTGATCAGGATCTGAAACTCCAACAGTGATGGAAAATTAGTTTGGCGTTACGGGAACATCTTGGGAAGTTGTTTCAAAGTACCTGCGGTGTTTGATGTAGTATCACGTCAGCCTTTGAAAACAAATTACTCAGAATATCAGTAGATTCACTTCAACTTGTACTAAAGGGCAAAGCTAACAAAGCTTTAATTTACCACTGCCAATAGTGCGGCATGACGTAGAACAAATTTAAAATCAGTAAAATCCTTACGGGGACTTGGGCACACGTTTGACCATGATCTCTACGCAAGATCAGATTTTTTGAGGGATGGCGGTTCACTGCCTGCAGTCACATGGACACACCCACCTTCCGATGTGTTTTTCTTGTTCTTTTGACCTTTCCTTCCACGAGCTGTTGCCGTCTGTTGCCAGGTGACCGTCCCTTCAGTGTCATTGGCTGGCTCAGTTTTTTCAGTTCTCTTCTCATCAAGGACAGGACTCGATCCTGTCGAATCGGACGCGTCTCTGTGTGGCACAACATCCGTTAAGGATCAAAATTACTGATAGCATGAAAACAAGTGAGTTTTACTTACGACGTCTTTAGCCATCCTTCTGATGTCTTACTCTCCACAGCTCCAATGGTGTCTAAGAAAGCCAACGAAAAAGATTAAACAGGGCAGTGTTAAGGTGCTGTGAAATCCAAACTAGAACAGCACTCAGACATCTGCCAAGGCCCAAAACTAAACATATTGCAGTGTTAAGGAGATGATCATTCTGGCTCCACTCCTTTATGTGCACCCACCCCAAAATGTAATTAAAGCCATTTCATGTACACCTCAAATGAAACGTCTAAGGAATTTATTGAATAATGTCAAGCGTATGCAGCTACTCATGTTAGCACGTCATATGAGTGCTGATACGCCATGTTAAAGAGGAAGCTAACTGCTCAAGTCATGCTTTAGCAGCAGTGTGCAAGCACATATATACACTAATGCTAACTGTGGTTAGCATTTAATTTAATACAGTGTGTCACTTGTTCAATGAGCCGTATCAACATACTATCTGCTACATAGAGTGGAATGATCCACAACAGGAAATCTGCTCACTCTGGAAATATTTAATCTCTGACTCAATATTTTCACAAAGTTCTGTAAAAACCGGTTCCAGTATTTATGATAGAAAAAGAAACATATAGGCTCTGACGTACATCGGGGCAGTGCTTATGCCCAGATATGCAGTGGGAAGCAGAGGAGAGACTACAATTCCCCCTGGATGGAAAGCCAGTGTGAAAGGTTACCACCAGTATTCTGTTCAAAGACAAAGCAACCTGCTCTTATGATTTTTTTTTTTGGGGGGGGGGGATAAGTCCCTTTATTCAGAAAGTAGTGATAACTGAGAACATGGTGCCATTTTTGGGCCAACTGTGTTTACCAAATGAAACTTATGCTTTCAACATTTTTTAAAATAATTTAACCACATACAGCAACACATCCAGGTACTATCAAAATAAATATAAAGGTAGCTAAGCTGTCAAATTTACAATTTATTAAGATTTACTTAATTCATTTAAAGCCTGATTTATGCTTCTGAAACTAACGCTGTCATGCAATGACGTGTGTGACAGTTTTAAAGTTCTCCATCGCTGGATTATGTTTTATTGTCGATTAATTTGTCCCTCAACATGCTTTTCTGTCTACAATCATCACCTCCAATTTAAAAGGTAAGATGGTACAATTTCCTCTTTTTCTGACCGTGTTGTAAATTTGTGGACTTTTCGGATACATTTCTAATCAGCATGCACACTGCAAAACCTATTAAAATATGAGAGGAAAGAGTGAAAGCAGAAAAGTGTCAAATCACAGCCTTTTGCGGTATCTGATTTAATAGGTGCACGTCAGGCTGCAGGTCCAAGTCTGAGGATGGTTTAAAAAAAAACAAAACAAAAAAAAACAAAAACAAAAAAGGTTGGGCTTTTAATCATGGAAATGACTCCCGTCCCACTTTACTTGAATCAGCAAGTGTCAGAGCTGAAGTTTCATTTTGTACTTCTGTTACTGGGCACGACCAGACTGTTTGGGGTTTTTAATGGAAATACATTGCGATCGGACGGGGCATTTTATCTGATGTGAGTGAAAATCCGCTATACAAAAGCTGTTATAAATGGGATTTATTACATGGAAAACAATACAAAAACATTGGGACTTTTGTCCAGTAACTACGAACATCTGGTTTATACGGTGATGGCTTAGGTGAGTTTTACTGTACATAGGACTGAACAATAAATTTACCTCTCAAAACTTTGACGATGGAGTTGCTTCCATCCCACATGGCTGACTATTTTCCCAAATTTTTCTTCTGTTCCGATCTGAAGGGAATCTGTACATCTTGAAGCCCTTGTTGTGTCTATTTGTGCATCCAAATGCACAATGACCTGACATTTTCAGTGAGTAAATAAAATAGCTGGATTTACATGCCGACAGATCAACAGCAAACGATTTTTTTGGCACCAAGATGGCAGTGCAAGTCGACCATTTTGTTTCAGCTTGTCATGTCGCTACTCTCTGAATAAAGGAACCGAACCAAACCAACGGCACACTAATAGCATTGGAATTAATGCTCTCACCATATACAACTAGTGATCCACAGTGGACCAGTTTTGATTTCCAACACAAGATACCCAGTTTGGTAGTACATACTAGAAGGGAGGACACAAATCCTATGTGCTACATCACCACCACTTTAGCTGTCAGTTGACACAGATCACAGGCAAAACCACATATGCCGAACAACACAAAGCAGCACAAGTTTTTCTCCAAACAGTAGGAAGGAGAGTAATTGTCATTTTGAGTCTACCACGGAGATGCAGATTACAAATAGTGAGTTTTAAGTCATGGAATTATGCATGTGCACACAAAACACGACTATGGCTGATGAGCACCTGCACAGAATTACAGAGGTGTGGTGACGTGTTCTGAGCAATGACTTGCTGTCGGTAGCAATTAGGAGCGGTGATTTTGTTGGGGTATAAGGGAACTACATAAGCAAATGTCAAAATTTGAAATTGCTTGATTTTTTGTCATGCCTCACTGAAACGCTTTGTGAACACGCCATTGTCATGTTGGCCGCTGGTTTGACATGCAGAACATAAGCAGACATTTAAATGTTCATGACTCGACTATCAGCTGCTGAAGGAGGTTCCGTGATACAGGGAGGACATGCGACAGACCCACAGAACACTTCTGGGATATTCTGGATTGTTGTGGTTTTGCTCATATCCAGATACTAAATGCCGCTGTTCAACTCCAGAATGTCTTGAGGGAGGAGGAGCAGGCCATTTCTCAACAAGAAATTTGCCATTTAGTGGGTTCCATGTACAGATTAGCTGTATAATTGCAGCACGTGGTGACTGATCTGATCCGATCCAGAAACTCGAACGCTTTCATTTACAATTGTGACATTCTGTTCAAATCTGACAAAAATTTCACTCAAAGCACTTCATTTGTTATTCAGTATGTGTACATTTATACACTTTCACAGCTCTGCTTTTTGGCTACAGTGCTTGTGACATTCCAACAGATGTGAGAACATTGCGTTCTTGATGGAGGTACAAGTCTCACAGGACACATGCAGCAGGAGGCAAACTAAGAAAAGTGAAAGCCCGAATGTGAAACTAATCAACCAGCCCCGCAGGTCTTATTTAGTCTCAGTTCCACTAAATGCTTCAAGGGGGATTTGGGCCATTACATTGCATGTTCTCACACAGCAGTTGGAGGTTAGTGTGCATTTACATACCATCAGATTTCATCTTTTTGCTGCTTGAGTGATCTGAGAACAAGTAGGGACTCCAGCTGTCTGCCATCGGAACCTCTCCGCTCCCCTGCTCTGCGAGAACAGGACTGATGCTGCGCTTCCTCAAACTCCTGCAACAAAACATAAATAAGACATGTCAGTGCTGCCCTCTGCAGGCACACAGTGGTACCACGTTGATGAGGTGCACCTGGGATATCCGAAGCCCGTGGCTGAAGTGGTGGAGGGCGATTTCACCCAGCCATCCTCCCCCCAGCTTTTAGTCATCTGGACAACCTTCTCTTTCTTGTTGATGTACTCGGCGTACGTCTGGATCCTGTAGCTCTCTGCATAGCGGCTGGTGTTCATAGCTGTGGAACGAGTAGATGAGGGTCACACATTCAGCTGCACCGGTTATTTTTAGTGTAGCAGTCTGGTGGAGACTCACCTATCTGTACCTGGTCCGTCTGACTGAGGGACACGAATGCAGAGGTGTCGTCGAGCCACGAAACCTGGATGTTACCTTAAAATGGAAGAGCAGGCTGTGTCATGATGAGCTGTACCAGCCTGCCATTAGAATTAACATGCAGTGTTCTGTCCTACCAAAGGCACTGAAGAGCTGGTACAGGTCGCTGGTCTTCCACTCTTTGGGGAAGGTGACGTAGAGGACATGATCTCTTTTAGGCTGTACTGCAGAAAGGAACAATAGAAAAAAAGTGGAGGGGCGAGAGGCTTGAGGTGAATGTCTTAAATGGAGACATGGAATTTCAGCCACAGGTTGCCTGGAAACATATTGAATAGTCTATCCTAGATCTGACCAGTTTTCTTGTACAAAAGTGCTCTTGTGTTCCACTCCACCACGAAGTTGTGACTGGTAACGTAATCAATATGACTACACAATCATGAATGGATTATGAACTGGCTGATAATGTTACAAACTGGATGAGTTAAGCAGTTATGATGCTAACGCAGCATCTTCACAGTCTTGTAAATGTTAAAACGTCAGTGTGAAAAGTCTCACGGGTCCAGAACCAGAAAAAAATGAACTCACTTGTGCCTTGGGGCAACTGTTGTGATTTGGCGCTATATAAATAAAATTGATTTTGATTTGACTTGTCACTGGTGCACAGTGGGCTTGAATCACAACAAAAAATAAGGAAATGGAGTTCAAACATAAAAAAAAGTAGCAAAAACTTGAAGGTCCCTTGCCCTTTATGAGATATGTATCTGAAAATAAGCAATGACACTTTTTGGTTTATTCTAATTCATCAAGGAAAACAAATATCTACATTAAACAAAGAATTTTCTTTAATGGCACCATATCAAATCCTTCCACACCAAAAACCATCATGCCTGAATCATATCGTAGCCCATTTCTCTGGATATGTGTTATTTTATAAAAGGGAGAGACACCCTAAAATGCAAACATAAGTCACTACACACAGCCTCTCCAATCACAGCCACAGAAGCCTGCAACTCCAGAGTAATTGTGGGTGTCTTGGTAGCTTTCCTCACTAATCTACTTCCTCATATCAGCTTGTGAGAACTGCCTGCTACAGACAACTTTAAAACACAGTTTGTATTTGTTCATGTAGACCAGTGATTTGGAAATGTTCACACATCCATCTCCTGCGTTATCTAAAGATACTGGCTGTAAAAATACTGATTTACTGTAACATTCAAAAGGTGCCAATTGTTTATTTTATGCCTGCAGTTTTTTTAAATTTCACAATATAAATGCATTTTGTTGTTCATCAACTTTATGGATTTTTTTTTTTTAAACAAACTGTTTTGCAACAAATTCCTGCCGTTAAAATACAACTTTCTGAGCAGAAATGAATGTATGGGTATCAGTCCCATCCCTCTCCGATCAAACAGTTAATCTTTTATTAAAGTTTGTGTCACGAACAGCTGGTAGCTGATGCTAGCAAATATGGACACGCTACATGTGACCACACATGCCAACTGTGATAAGCATTCTGTTTAAAATGGTCTGTCGACAGCCAACCAGGGCTGTGAAATGAAAATTGTGAAATCCAAGGAAAATTTGCAGGAGGTCTGGGGGGCATAGGCCCCCAGGAGCCGGGGTCTCGGGCCCCGTGGGATCCCAGAAACCAAATTTTTTTTATATTTATATATATATTATTTTTTTTTTCAATCTAATGATACATTTTCAGCATCTCCTGGAACAAAGTCTTAAAATTAATGCGTATTTAAATGACCCTGTACTCAACCTTTCATTTGAACCGTCAATGATCATGTTGAACTAACAGATTATGACGTGAAAGTAGGACCTGGAATGATTTTCCTTTTAATTGTAAACCAAATTATGCATTAACTCAGAACAATTAAACCACATAAAATTCATGAAGACTGAAAAGACTGTTAAAGCATTTCAAAAACCACAGCTAAAGCTTGTAGAATATTTTGAAAATCATGGTAAAATATCAATAACATACCTTATAGTAAAAAAAAAAAGCCACACATTCTTGTGTAAATTCCTGTAAATCCACTCAAAGCCACAGTGTTTTTCCCCCATCAAAAAGCCTACATTAATCAAAAGTAATTTACATTCTTGTGTAAATTCATGTAAATCCATTCAAAGCCACAGTCACCCCCCATAAAAGAAAGTCTTGATTAATGAAAAAAGTCACATAATCTTTTCTAAAATTCTGTTTGAACAGCACGTTTATTTTCCAGAGAAAAATTCTTACTGCGTTTCCTGAGAGCACAGTTCCCGTTTCCCGTTTCTTTTATCCTTCAGGTGTGTTGATAAAGCCAGCAACAATTCCATGGACTTGTCCTTATCAGACCTTTTCAAAAGGTCTTTCTCTCCATCCGAAGTCGGTCCGTGACAGAGACATGGTGCACAAGTTCTTTTAAAAACTTTAGAGCTCTAAAGGTTTGCCATGTCCACATGCTACGTTTAGCTTAAGCTTCGCGCCGGAGACATACAGCATCGCTGCAGCAACCAACCAGTCTCGCTTTACAATAACTGTCGCAACAGCCAGGCCTTTTTCTCCTTGAAACTCCACAGATCTGAGGACACTGATTTGTATCTAACACACAGATCAGTGTCCGCGGACTGCTGTGGTCTTATAAAACTTGCATAATGTTGTGTAAAAAAAACAACAAAAAAAAAAACCACTTTGCTACAGACATTTTAAAAACTCAGTGACAATCACAATTACAGGGTAAAACACTAACACCCCCCATGATGAAATCCA
The DNA here is from genome assembly GCF_902500255.1 of Thalassophryne amazonica. NCBI lineage: Eukaryota > Metazoa > Chordata > Actinopteri > Batrachoidiformes > Batrachoididae > Thalassophryne > Thalassophryne amazonica. The sequence continues at coordinate 11,961,189 of NC_047117.1, forward strand.
CAGATCCGTGTAATTTTCACAGCCCTGCAGCCAACTGCTCCATGTTAGTGAAGCAGTTCTGTATTAACAGTTCACACTGGGAAATCTGGAAAACTTTAACCTCTGCTTCTTAACGGAATTACACCAGAACACAATAAATTACAAACATTTCTTTGTCAACTAAATTATACTGATCAAACTTTGCTAAAATGACTGACATTCATTACTTGGAATGTTCTTGTTGTACAGCTGTAAAGTGCTCAGTTATTTTACTCACAGTCTGGTCCTGTGATATTGAGGTAGGGAATATCAATGATCCTCATCAGGAAAAGCCTTAGCGACAGACAGGAGCAGTATTAAAATACTTAATACAATTAAAATATTTCTACAAAGCAGAAAATTTAAACTCTTACTTGTTGAAGAATGGCTCGATTAGCTTGGAGTGAGCAGAGATGAAGGCTTTAGGTGGAGTCAAGAAAGAACCTGAATAGAAAGTGAAATGATTTCAGTCACATTTCTTCTTTTTCCACAGTTCCACTCTGCAACTGCAGGTCATTACCCAGGAAGTTGGCCATGGAGATGAAACAGAGGCCAGTGATGTAGGCATCGTAGCCCGCCTCATGCAGCTGCTCCTGGGCTGTGTCATAGCTAGGAAAGCCTTCCGCCGTTTCTATTGGACACAACAAAGTTTCACTACAATCACATAGTGTATTAAACGTTAAGACAGAGGTGTCAAATTTCTTACCAACTTGTGGGGACTTGAAGGGGGTTTCCTTCAGCTGTTTCTCCAGCTCTGCCAAAGACGTGTTAGTGATCAGCTCCTGGAACATTTAGAAAAATCACTTATCGGTCATTCATCACTCAGCAATGGCAATGAAAGTTACTTTATTTATAATAAAAGCAGCACTTTCAGGTTAAGACATCTGAGTGTTTTGCATAATAAAATAGCACCCATAGAAACAATCTAAAAAACAAATTCAAGCTTTTATATATACACACACACACACGAGGTCTGTTAGAAAAGTATCCGACTTTTTTGTTTTTTGCAAAAACCATAAGGATTTGAATCACGTGTGATTGCATCAGCCAAGCTTGAACCTTCGTGCGCATGCATGCTTTTCACGCCTGTCGGTTGCGTCATTTGCCTGTGAGCAGGCTTTGTGTGAGCAGTGGTCCACCCCTCTTGTCGGATTTTTATTGCGAATAAATATATTATATAATATATAATAATATATACTGCAGTCTAAACTGGCTGGAGCACTCCTTAATCTGTGTAATCCCCATAAAATCGTCACTGAAAGCCATATGAATCTTCCGAATGGTGTCCACCTGGAGGTCTCTCACAGTTTCTGGAAAAATTTGATGCAGCAAAGCTCCAAATCGTTCAGACATTTATTCGCAATAAAAATCCGACGAGAGGGGTGGACCACTGCTCACAGGCGAATGACGCAACCGAAAGGCGTGAAAAAACTCACGCATGCGCACGAAGGTTCAAGCTTGGCTGATGCAATCACATTCAAATCCATGTGGTTTTTGCAAAAAATAAAAAAGTTGGATACTTTTCTAACAGACCTTTATATATATATATATATATATATATATATATATATATATATATATATATATATATATATATATATATATATATATATATATATATATATATATATATATATATATATATATATATATATATATATATATATATATATATATATATATATATATACACACACACATATATACACACACATATATACACACACATATATATACACACACACACTCAAAAATATAAACGCAACACTTTTGGTTTTGCTCCCATTTTGTATGAGATGAACTCAAAGATCTAAAACTTTTTCCACATACACAATATCACCATTTCCCTCAAATATTGTTCACAAACCAGTCTAAATCTGTGATAGTGAGCACTTCTCCTTTGCTGAGATAATCCATCCCACCTCACAGGTGTGCCATATCAAGATGCTGATTAGACACCATGATCAACGCACAGGTGTGCCTTAGACTGCCCACAATAAAACACCACTCTGAGTGTGTGTGTGTATATATATATATACATACATACATACATACATACATACATACACATACATACATACATACATACATACATACATACACACACACACACACACACACACACACGAGGTCTGTCCATAAAGTATAGGTCCTTTTTATTTTTTTCAAAAACTATATGGATTTCATTCATATGTTTTTATGTCAGACATGCATGAACCCTCGTGCGCATGCGTGACTTTTTCCACGCCTGTCGGTGACGTCATTCACCTGTGAGCACTCCTTGTGGGAGGAGTCGTCCAGCCCCTCGTCGGAATTCCTTTGTCTGAGAAGTTGCTGAGAGACTGGCACTTTGTTTGATCAAAATTTTTTCTAAACCTGTGAGACACATGGAAGTGGACATGGTTCGAAAAATTAAGCTGGTTTTCAGTGAAAATTTTAACGGCTGATGAGAGATTTTGAGGTGATACTGTCGCTTTAAGGACTTCCCACGGTGCGAGACGTCGCGCAGCGCTCTCAGGCGCCGTCGTCAGCCTGTTTCAAGCTGAAAACCTCCACATTTCAGGCTCTATTGATCCAGGACGTCGTGAGAGAACAGAGAAGTTTCAGAAGAAGTCGGTTTCAGCATTTTATCCGGATATTCCACTGTTAAAGGAGATTTTTTTAATGAAAGACGTGCAGACGGGTCCGTGCGTCGGCTCGCAGCCGCCGCGACGCTCCGCCACAGGAAAAACACCTCTGTTGGAAGCCTTAAGGACAAGTTGGAACATGTCCAGCTGTTAAACAATTTCTCATATACTCACTCCACTGAAAGCCATCAAAAGCCACCTGGATTTTACAAATGGTTATCAACACGGAGGTGTTTTTCCTGTGCCGCCGCACCGCGTCCCGACGCGCGGACCCGTCCGCACGTCTTTCATTAAAAAAAATCTCCTTTAACAGTGGAATATCCGGATAAAATGCTGAAACTGACTTCTTCTGAAACTTCTCTGTTCTCTCACGACGTCCTGGATCAATAGAGCCTGAAATGTGGAGGTTTTCAGCTTGAAACAGGCTGACGACGGCGCCTGAGAGCGCTGCGCGACATCTCGCACTGTGGGAAGTCCTTAAAGCGACAGTATCATCTCAAAAATCTCTCATCATCCGTTAAAATTTTCACTGAAAACCAGCTTAATTTTTCGAACCATGTCCACTTCGATGTGTCTCACAGGTTTAGAAAAAATTTTGATCAAACAAAGCGCCAGTCTCTCAGCAACTTCTCAGACAAAGGAATTCCGACGAGGAGCTGGACGACTCCTCCCACAAGGAGTGCTCACAGGCGAATGACGTCACCGACAGGCATGGAAAAACTCACGCATGCGCACGAGGGTTCATGCATGTCTGACGTAAAAACATATGAATGAAATCCATATAGTTTTTGAAAAAAATAAAAAGGACCTATACTTTATGGACAGCCCTCATATATATATATACACATATATATATATACATATATATACATATATACATACATATATACACATATATATATACATACACTTTAACAAATGTAGCAAAAAGGGGGTAAAAGTAAGTACAAAGTTATACATGACAGAAAATAAATGTCTTAGCCTGTAAAGATTCAACATCAATGGACTTTCTGAAAATGCCTCAGCAAAACTTCAACAAAGTAGAAGCACATTCAGCAAAAGGCTTGACAGCCTCGTGATATTTGCCAGAATTCCCAGACTTCCACATGTGGTATGGGCAGCTATTTTATACAGGATGCTGTTATGCTGATGCATTAATGTTAGCATATGTGGTCACAATAACGACACTTGATGCTGTCAATTAGTGTCAAACTTGATTAATGCTAGGCCACCAAGAACAAAAATTATGCTTAAAATGGTTATAACCAGCTCCAGATTTCAAGCTGCTACTGGGTCAGTTTATATGTCCCTTGACTTCAGAACAGCTGGGGATAGGGGGCTTATAAAGGGAAGCAGTACAACGACTGAGCAAAACATGATTCTAACATGCCATGTGACAGGGAGGTGGCTGAATATATTATACAGATTTAGAGTGTAAACAGACCCAAGCTGGCCCAGTGTTAGTTTGTATGACATAATCCAACCCCAGTCCTCAAACACATTTTTCGCTATACAATTAAATATCCAAGTATTATACAGTTTTGTCTGTAATCAGTCTCAACACAATATACATGGTGTAAAATAAGAGCCGTCTTAGAAATAGCAACCAATCAGCTGTTTTAACTGTCATATTCAACACACCAAAAGGAAACACTTTTTTAGTGGCACTGTCTAAAATCAAAAGATTAAGGCTGAAGAAAAGCCCATTTGTCACACAGGACTTTGGTGCCAGGCTCCAGCGCCAGCTGTAGTCAGTTATTGCAGCCGATGGATTGAGTCTCTTGTTAACAAGCCGCTTTGCGTTGCAAGTTAGAATACTCGCAATGCCTCATGTGTTCATAATGTCTCAGTCTGACAACATTATCCCATGACCCAGAAAACAATAAAATAATCTGAAAATACTCTGTTTTGTCTCTGTGTCGAGTGGAGAAGCCGCAGACTCCTTGCATATGCGCTCATCAATATAAGTGTTCCACCTGCCATTTTGTTGGCAAAAATTAACCGTTCTGACACTGAAAATGCGGTGCAGCTCTGACCCGAACCACTTGGTGGAAACGGGGCTGTCAGTAGCCTGTAAAAATCCATAAATGAATGGGACAATTAAGACAATGGTCCCAGAGCTGATCCCACTTCCTCCTCCTCGTCCAATGTCGGCACTCGCTGGGAAGTTCCTGGTTTTTAGTGGTGTGCAGTTCAAAATCCGAATATTTATCTCTTCAAGAACTGCGCATCAGGAAAAGATCATTTCAGTCTTAAATATTCATGAAAACATGGCATTATGTGTCACCTACACTTAAATATATTGTGTAAGATTTTGCTTTTTTTGCAGCTTAGTGGGATCTCATATGCTAACACTAACCACTAATGTCTGACAGGATATCCTATTGTTAACCAGGGAGTTAGTACTTTTTTCAATAAAATGCATCAATAGTCAAATGCTGGCAACATAACATCCAGTATAAATAGCAGTATGCTCTACATCTGGACAGCTTTCCTGATTGATTAATGATGCTGAAAAAACACATACAGCAGGTCAAACCCAACAGCAGACACACTATGCAAGGTTAAATTTCTATTACATTTATTGGCAGCACCAGTAAAAAAAAACAAAACATGACCACTCTAGTTTGCAAAACTGACATCGTTACCTTAAAAGGTTGTGTGGAAGCCATCAACTTTGTGTCCAGAAGTCTGAAAGTGAAGAAACTGAACTATGAAAATCAACAATACACACATACACACACACACACACACATACACACACATATATACATACATACACTCAACAAAAATATAAACACAACACTTTTGGTTTTGCTCCCATTTTGTATGAGATGAACTCAAAGATCTCAAACTTTTTCCACATACACAATATCACCATTTCCCTCAAATATTGTTCACAAACCAGTCTAAATCTGTGATAGTGAGCACTTCTCCTTTGCTGAGATAATCCATCCCACCACACAGGTGTGCCATATCAAGATGCTGATTAGACACCATGATTAGTGCACAGGTGTGCCTTAGACTGTCCACAATAAAAGGCCACTCTGAAAGGTGCAGTTTTATCACACAGCACAATGCCACAGATGTCGCAAGATTTGAGGGAGTGTGCAATTGGCATGCTGACAGCAGGAATGTCAACCAGAGCTGTTGCTTGTGTATTGAATGTTCATTTCTCTACCATAAGCCATCTCCAAAGGTGTTTCAGAGAATTTGGCTGTACATCCAACCAGCCTCACAATCGCAGACCACGTGTAACCACACCAGCCCAGGACCTCCACATCCAGCATGTTCACCTCCAAGATCATCTGAGACCAGCCACTCGGACAGCTGCTGAAACAATCGGTTTGCATAACCAAAGAATTTCTGCACAAACTGTCAGAAACCATCTCAGGGAAGCTCATCTGCATGCTCGTCGTCCTCATCGGGGTCTCGACCTGGCTCCAGTTTGTCATCATAACCGACTTGAGTGGGCAAATGCTCACATTCGCTGGCATTTGGCACGTTGGAGAGGTGTTCTCTTCACGGATGATGCGAAGGAGATGTGTTGCACTACATGAGGCAAATGGTGGTCACACCAGATACTGACTCGTATCCCCCCCCAATAAAACAAAACTGCACCTTTCAGAGTGGCCTTTTATTGTGGGCAGTCTAAGGCACACCTGTGCACTAATCATGGTGTCTAATCAGCATCTTGGTATGGCACACTGGTGAGGTGGGATGGATTATCTCAGCAAAGGAGAAGTGCTAACTATCACAGATTTCGACTGGTTTGTGAACAATATTTGAGGGAAATGGTGATATTGTGTATGTGGAAAAAGTTTTAGATCTTTGAGTTCATCTCATACAAAATGGGAGCAAAACCAAAAGTGTTGCGTTTATATTTTTGTTGAGTGTACATACATATATACATATATATATAAAAAAAAAAATAAAAAAAAAGACTGAGCAAACCTTACTTTGGGAGAACACACATTGTGACCTCCTTGAAGTCCTGAAGATCCTACAGAGAAGAACATTCATAAAACGCAACTTCAAAATGGCACCTGTACAGATGTTTTTTTTATTTTTTAATGTTTACCTCTGGCAGAGGGGTGTAAAACTGATGGATGGTGTGCATCACATCCAATAGCATGTTGTGGCCAACCACAAGTTTTCCCTGTGTGACAGAAGTAATAAATAAGGGCTACAAGTCAGATTTACAAAAGACAACAAAGCAGGTGATTCTGCCCACTCACAGATTTTGAGATGGCATGGATGACCCTGGAAAAGCCCACGGCATCATTTAGCTCCTCCTGTCAGGAGGGGGCAAAGGAGAATGGAAGGGTGTAGATGTCAGATACAGAATAGGTTTTGACCTTAGAAAAACTCAAACAGAAACCATACCCTTGCATGAATTTAACACCATCTTGATGAACTGGGATTCATTACGCCAATCCCATGGCATAAGGTTCTGTACTTCAGTACACTTGCATAATGATACCACCAAATTGGTCTTGAACCCATGTGGATGTGATACTCCAAAATCTTAGAATTTTTTGTGTAACCTCCACTTGTGATTGCTTTCATCTGCCCAAATTTCCAACAAACCTTTGATTTCTTCAGCAGAAAAAAAGAAAGATCCTTTTATGAAGATTTTAACAAGACTGCTGTATTGTAATGACATTGCATCCTAAACAGCAGTCCACTTCTTTATTTTGGTTTGCTTTCACACCATGTGCAAAACATACCCAAGACCACACCAACTGTGCTCAAGACCACCTTTTCAAGTGGTCACAGGCATGGTTCATTGGTATGTGCTAGAGTACAGTACACAGCGTTTACCCTGCTGAACTTTGGGGTCAAGTGTACCTTGATCAGGGCTCACAGTACCTGGGGTAAAAGCTCAGAGTTTCTTGCATGTGATGACAAAATTCCATTACTGAATATCATAGAATACATGACTGAACCAGCTTTTGAGATAAAGAGATGCTTGGGAAGAGCTTATGAAGTCAAGAAATCACTGGACAGAGATGTTTGGTGATAAAAAATTAAAATAATAATAGCAGGGAGTTAGAGACAATGTTATTGGGATTTCAAAATTCTCTCCCGATGTAACACTGTGAATTAATTGAGCTTCAATACTGATCAGGAAAACAAGGAAAGGACACCAAATGTCAGATATGCATCAGGCTCAGCAAGAGAAAGGATAGAAGAAGGGAAGAAACTAATAGAGGGTCTGTTAAACAAAACCTGCCAATGAGCAGCTTAGGCTCAGTGTTACCATGGTAACTGACCCAGAATTTGAGACTCATCTCTTTGTGGAACAGAAAAGCCAGAGTTCCGTTGATCTTGGAATTAATAAACTCAAGAGTTTTTACAACACCCGCTTTCTGGCATACACACACAGACATCATGACAAACATTTTGGATCTTCCGCACGCTCACCTGCTCCCGCTCCAGTTTCTGCTGTTCCCTCTTCTTCCGCTCCTCTTCATCTACCTTACTGATTTGGATGTATCGCTCCTTCTGTGCACAAACAACAATCACACTTGGATTCCACACAAAAACAAGAGGTAAACAAAAGGGCTGAAATGACAGCAGCGCTTACCTTCTCCGTTTCCACAGTTTCCACATGAAGCCCTTTGGGAAACCTGTGAGAACAGGACAATATTAACACGCAACAATCCAATGGCGGATAAGCGAGATTTCCATAATGAAGGCACTCACTTCCAGTTCAGGGCCTGATATATCAGCTTTCGCTGAAAGCTGGAATAGAAATGCAACAAAGGAAAAAAAAAAAGAAAGAAAAATCCAAAAATGATAAGGTAGAAAGTTTCTTTTGTTTTTTTTTTTTTTTTTTTTTGCTCATGTGGACTCTGATTACCCCGTGCATGGCTCCAAATCCAGACTTTTCTCAGAATTTTTGAAGAGAGCTTCAACTTTTTCTCTGTATGGGAGGCACAAAAAGTCAACATGTCAAATTTTGGTCAACCAATCATTGCAGGGCTCGCATGAGGAGTTTTTGTATTTTGGACTGGGAAACAGACAGCTCCCGAATCTGATTTTACCCCAGTCACTCTTGAAAGTGTGTAATTATGCAATTGGAAGTGTGTCTTTTTTTCCCCTCCCTAGTGCGCTTTGGCTTTTTTGTGTAGCCGCCCCGAGTGCTTTTAAGTTTAAAATCTCTGAACATATTAGAAAGGTGTTGTGTTGTCACTGCCGCACCTGTTCAAGCAACCAGTCATATGGACCAAAATTTGTCACCGGAGAAGTTTGATTTGGCCATCTTTGTATACAGTGACCGGATTTGTCATGCAACATTCATTGAACTAGAGAGAGAAGAAAAAAAAAAAAAAAAAAAAAAAAAAAGGATCTCTCTGATAGCAGACTGTACAGATGGTCCAATCTGCTGTCATATGTTAGTGCTGAGGGAGAGAGTACCTTTATCACCATACATAAGTTAGTAGTTTTAGCAGTTTGTCATAGAAACAAAATCCAACAAGGAGCATCTTTTCTTAAAAAAAAAAAAGCAGTGAGATGAAGCGCTGGGATTAAGCATACTTCAGCACTTTTCTGCCAGGAAAAAATTAAATAAAAACAAACACCGACACAGAGGGCCTAAAGTTTTCTGTGTAACAGGACAGTAATGGTTAAGCAGAGATGACATAATTGAGTTTTATTTGTTATTCTGAAGGAGTTTCTCTTCACTGTAGATATTCAAGTATGTTAACATGTTCTTAATCAGCTGGCAAGTTGAAAATAATCCTTTTGTAAATGAAGCTGCCCCCTCCCCACTGACGAGTGCAATGGACTCAATTCTCGCCCATATGCACACAGAATAGCAGTTTTGAGATAAAAATTCAGAGGATTTTCCACATGTTTTTTTTTGGGGGGGGGGGGGGGGTGCTCCTATTACCTCACTGTATTGATGATTATATTGTACATTTTGGAAATTCATATTTAATAACTATAAACAACACTTACATCACTCTGTTTATAAAATCTTTATGTTCTTCAGGAACACTTGCAGGACCTTTGGAGGACGGGGACGGAGTCCCTGCACCATTGGCATGTTGATTCCGCCTCTCTTCTGCCTGTTCCCTTAGCTGGGCTTCTTCTTCTTGATTCAAGTAGGGAATTCCTGATTTAAAAGAAATAAACATAACTAAAATGGCAATGAGAGAGCACACACTTCTGCTAAAGTCCAACAGTCTTCACTTCAAACTTCCACTTCAGACTTCACAGGGGAGGTGATGGTCTAGTGGTTAAGTGTTGGGCTTGAGGCTGGAGGATCCTCGGTTCAAATCCCAGCCTGACTTAAAAATCACTAAAGCCTCTGTCCCACTGAATAATAAGCCACGAATAATGAGCCACGCATGGGTGTGTAGTGATTATTCGAAGAACTCATGTTTTCATCTATCACATATCCACTACTAAAGTGCCTCTCTGTACCCTGCATGTGCCACATAGCAGCTTCTAGTCAGAGCAGGGGTGCCCAAGTTCAGTCCTTGAGCTCTACCTTCCTGACACTCTTAGTTGTCTCCCTGCTCCAACACACCTGAATCCAATGAAAGGCTCATTAAAAGCCTGCAAACAAGTCTCATAGGATTCAGGTGTGTTGGAACAGGGAGACAATAAAGAGTATCAGGAAGGTAGATTTTGAGGACCGAACTTGGACACCCCTGCATTAGAGCCTCGAACGGCTCGTATCAGCCACACAAAGCCACGTATGAGCCACACAGTGCCATGTAGCATGACATTGGTGCACAAACGTACGTTTGGTCCTACCCTCCGCCACTCCCACACTTGTTTCCTCACAGAGCAGGAAAGAGAGGAAAAAAGCATCCAGATGAAAGTCTTCTGTGATTCCAGAAGTGATCAGAGGTGTTTTCAGCATCCAAGGTTTGGCAGAAAATAATTATAATCCACTCCAAAATAATTATTTTATATACAGCTTCTGGAGCACAGAGCAGGTGGAATTGTGTGCGCAAGATGGCAGCTGCTCCAAAAATAGCCTCTCAGGTCCTGCATAGCTGCCAGGTGCTGGGATAATGGGCTTTTAGCAGCCTCAGAAGCACCACGCACATGCCTCTAAAATCCTCCTTAGTCATCATAGTAACTCGTACACAAACTGCCCCACGCTGTTGTTGCTAAATTTTAAACATCTTGAAATTAGCGTAGAAAAAAAAAAAAAAACATGGTGCATGGCTCATTATTCATTCTTCCTTATTTGGTGGGACCAGGGCTTAAGGGCCCTTGGGCAAGGTCCTTAATCCCCTAGTTGCTCCCGGTGTGTAGTGGGTGCCTTGTATGCGAGCAGCCTCACATCAGGGTGAATGTGAGGCATTTATGTGTAAAGCGCTTTGAGCGTCTGATGCAGATGGAAAAGGGCTATATAAATGCAGTCCATTTACCATTTCATTTTACAAGTCTCTTTTCCCAATGGTTACTCCTTTGATCTCTTATCCAACATTCTTAAATCCTGATTTCCAATCTTTGACCCAGATGACTTATCTTTTATCCTTGCCAAAGTGGTCATGCTTTCATCAACACATCTTGCTTTTGATTACACAATCAAGAGGATGATCCCACCATTAAGAAAATCAGCAGCCCTGATTACAGGATCACAGGAATTGGAATTAAAATCACAGGCAGGATCCACCCTTGATCCAAAGCCACATAAAATTTTTATCAGGCACCAAATTTAATTGAAATATGTTGACATCCTCCCCGTGACGATCCTGGATAAGTGTTTCTATGTCTATATGTTCACATCTTTTTTAGAGAGCCTGCTGAAAAAAGAAATACCTATCAACAACTTAAGAAGTAAACAAAGTGCATTTCATTCAGGCAATATTCTGTGACATAATAATCATTCCATCACATTAACTTTGCTATGGATGAAGGTCACATATCAGATTTTGTCAATGAAGCATTCCACACATACAACAATTGATGCATCATTTGTAACATTCCCAAACACTGGTCTCCTTTTCACATGTGACGTGGGAGTCTCCTGGAAGCACAATTTAAGACCGACATTTCTTCGCAGTCAAATAGAAAGTTTCTTCTAGGAAGCTGTAATTCCACTTGGTGTGATGGCACCAAGACTTCCATCTTAGATTATACATAAAAATCAAACCGAAACTTTGGATGTTGCCAAGAAAAGTTTTTGTTGCCACAATGAAAACACACGATCGAATTATTCACACATTAGTTATGATGCTTATTGCAGATACACATTCCCTTAGCAAAGATTAAGATACATGGATGTAAAACAAAAGTCAAAATGTAATTAAGTCAGTGGAAGAGCTTTTCCTCAGCTTTGAGAGATACTGGGAGGGGGTGGTGGAAAACTCACCATGACAGAACACCTTGTTGAAGTCAAATCCCTGACTGGCCAGGAAATCAATGCTGGAACTCTGAAATGACACCGGTGAGCCTCCATTTTCACAACTTCTTTCCAACAAAAGACACTAATGAAATAGTTTTTCTCAGCTACACTCACTTGACAAATGAACTTTATGTCAGGGGACGTCCTGTTGAATGGTTTAGGGAATACATAAAAGTTAAATGGTTTTGTTATATACCTGCAGACAAGAGAAAAAGAGGAAAAATAATTAAAAACTCACCCGTGTTTTTAAGATGTTATGCAAGTGTGCATTTTAATACCAGCTGCACTGGTTGACAGATGAGTCTGCATACAGCAAAACGACATTGGTCGCCATCTCTCATGAATCACAGATGAAGTAAATGATTTGGGTGTATAGTGTTAAAGCACAAGAGTACTAAAAATGAAAGTCATGAGGATTTGTAAATTCTAAAACATACAGATTCACTCACTTTGACTCCATCTGGTCATACGTGAATGTACATAATCCAAACTGGAACAGCAGAAAGTCCATGGAATGCTGATGGACATGAAAGAAAAACTTGTCAAATGGGTTAAACATTAGGTGAAAACTGAAAAGCTTTCAGTTGTTTTGGCCAGACTGAGCTATAATTGGACAACAGGGACAGTGGCAGGTCCATCTGCAACAATGTTTCATAGAAATGCCACTGGGGTGTAAGGAAGGACAACAGACCATCCAAACTATGCTCAGCTGATAAATAAATGGAGGGAACCCATGCAAACACGGGGAGGACACCCAAATTCCACAAAGAAAGGATCAGCTTGGAACTGAACCTGGGACCTTCACACTGTGAGGCAACAGCACTGAACATTAAGCTACCATGCTGCCTGTTTGTTCAATATAATAATAATAAAACGTGTGTGTGTGTACCACTGATGCCTCCAGGTTTGCCACGATGCTTTTATACAAAAATCCTCACTCAAAAGACATGTGCAGCATTCAAATAATGCGGGGGGGGGGGGGGGGGGGGGGGAACGCAAGAGGTATGTTGATGCTTAATTACATTGGAACATTTGATCATTTTGACCGTGATATGGTAGATAATGTTTACTGCATCAGCTGCCATTTTGGGGGATGATGTCAAATGCATCTTCCGGAATTGGACCCAGCACTATATCAGAATTCTGCAATTCCACAAGACTTCCAAAAGTACGCCAAGCTGTTGACAGTATGCGGAAGTATTGTTAAAATGTACAATTTTTATGCATCTCAGACAAATTAAACCTTAATGTTAAGAGAAGGCCATGGATATTGTTACAGCAACCGCAACTATGTGTTGATAGGTTATTACGGTGGTGATGAGACATCCCAACCTGAACTTCAATAGCCCAAACAACCCAAAACTTACAGAGACACATGAACCCAAAGAATAACAAAAAATAAGATAAGATCAACTTTATTTATCGCAAAGGAATTATTTTGCCAGAGTAACGAAACAGTAAACAATGTTAGTTGATATGAAGGAGGTTAAAAAAAATTCTTCCATCAGACAATCACACCCCTGTCTCCCATGTGACAGACAGGGATAGTTACCACTATACTAACAAGGAGCTAGAAACACTGAGTCACAGAACATCAAATAAGGGAGGCTGTCATGAGAACAGCCCCAAAATTTAGAGTTACGGCTGCCATCACTGTAACCACTTTGTTAAAAAGAAAGTGACCTGCATAGTTGATATGCAGTTGAGATATCAGTTTAGAGCTTTGTACTGATACCAGATGCAGGCAAGAAGGCCAGCGACATAGTACTACACACAAACTGAATTGCTATTAGCATGGCATGATTGTTATTTAAACTACCTAAAGTCTGGGTTCATGCCCACCCCTAAGTTTTGAGCTTGAAATACAGTGGTCCCTCGCTATATCGCGGTCCACCTTTCGCGGTCTCGCCAGTTCTCTGATTTTTTTTTTTAGTGCAATTTTGCATGCTTCTTTTTTTTTTTTTTTTTTTAACTATCTGCTGTGCTTAGTTGCAGCCAAAACCTGGCAACAGGTCCAGAGACTACACTCGCTGTTTTGATGCAGAGCGCTCCAGCAGCGAAGAAAAAGCATGCGCATTGTGTTCTGCGTGTGTCTGTATAAGAATCTTCTCACCCAGAAGAAAAAAAGAGCAACAACTACCCATAACTGTGTTCTTCACTCAGAAAAAGACACCTGCACCATTCACTCAGTGGAAAAAACATGCTGCGGAGCGGCACCACGACGAAGAGGCGCGATCAGAGGAACTGTGACATACTGGTCAGTTACTATTAATAATTTCTTATGTGTCCAACCTCGTAGGTTGATTATTAAAATTAAATTTGTTAGTTCTAAAAGCCATCATAACTATTTATAGGAAAACGTTCTATTTTTATTTCTCAAACAAATGTTTGGTCCAGAAAAGAGGATTTGATCTTTGGTTTCATTCTATAATACTGGACTTATTTTTGTACTAAGGTTTGAACTTTGAGAGTGTTTACACAGGAGAGAAAAGTGAGAAAATGTGTGTAGTGAGGGGTTTTACAACCTTAAAACATCTATAATAATTGTAAAAAAAAATAATAAAAATAACACTGGCTACTTCGAGGAATTCACCTATCGCGGGCTATTTTTAGAACGTAACTCCCGCGATAAACGAGGGAACACTACATTAAATGCGTGTTGCACATCTTCAATGGGATGTTCCTCTTTAGCTCATGATAATCACTGTGGTTTCTTACTGGATGCCGTATGATCATCGTGGTTTGTTAGAAGATGTACAAGAAAGAATACGGCACCATGTCAATGGCAAATTTGTACCAAACATGGCAGTGAGTTTCTGGAGTGGAATATTCTGATTTTTACAGCTTTACATACTGCACCAAACATGCATAAGTCTGAATTGAGAAACCTTTGCATTACAGAGTTGGAATTCCAACCTCTCGTGGCATTTTCTTTGCCTTTTCCAAAATACGAGTTCCCAGTTTGCAAGAATAGCAGCATTACTCATAGCAAACTCAAAACACTGTTCTGAAGTGTTTCCAAACCTTTACACATGTTTCAGAATAGGCAAAGGCTATACGCCCAACCGTTGGGCAGATAAATATGTCTCATCTTATTCGCCCAACCGTGATCGTGTATTTGATACATTTTGTGCGTCTAAACTACGTTTTTTACACCACTTTTTAAGGCTCTATTGTGGCGTATGTTTGACACATTTAACGTCGCCGTCTTTAATTACTGCGACAACACCGCAATGGATCCAAACAAACTTCATAAGCATTTTGAACGGAAGCCTGTTAACGACGACGAAACAGTTTGTGAACAAAGTGCTGCTTGTTGGCTGTAAGACTGTGTTAGTTTGACATAGTTCCCTGGGTGTGATGAGCCAAACAGAACTGCTTTAGATCACAGCCCCTCCACGGGGTGCGAACCCTCCCAGTGGATGAAAAAATATCCCCCCCCCCCCCCGTCGAAACCGGAAGTGAGTTTACAAGAGCGCTCATTGGTCGGTTGTGGTTGGGCGTATATGCTCGCATATTTACTTTATTGTACAAATGGTTAGGCGTACAGCCACTCCGTTCGGGATATTCTGGCATCTGTATGAAATTTAAGAAGGTGCAGAGCTGCCACCTGCTGAACAATGACATCTGCAGGATGCTTCTGAGATGTGCATCCATAACAAATCATGACATGAACGTCATATTTGAAGGCTGCAAGATGAAGTGTAAGTGCACGTTGCTTGTGTTTCCTGCTGATTGTCGAGTCACTAACCTTTTTAAGCTTGGTGTACCGTTCCTCTGGCGTGTCCAGTCCATTGGTTAGTGCGCTGACATTAGGACCGTCGCTTATCCCTAAAAACAAATCCGTTTACACCCAACCAAATCATTTAAAAATCAGCTTGAACACTCGGATTAAGCTGGCAACCTCACCTGAAAATTCTCCATCTATGGCGAGGAAATCGGCCTCCTGAATAGCGCTGTAAACGGCGTTTAAACACTCTTTGTAATCTGCAGAGAGAAGCGTGTGTTAGCATCAGTAGCACGATGAGGAACGCGTACTAGCTAGCCAACCAGCGGCGTACGCACTGAAACGCCTCATTAAAAAGGCGTAATTTTGCCAGTGCACCGTTCGCTTTTAGAATGGATTTAGTGGAGTGAAAGTGTGGTTCGCCTCTTACTTTTCCGTGTCACCTCCATCCCCGCACACTGACTGAACCCGGCTGCCAGCTAACAGCTAACGACCTCAACTGGCTTTTAACCATTTAGAACAAACACTTCCGGGGCTGCTCGCGAGCTAAGCCACTGCAGCCTCAAAAAACAATTTTTCTTATTATTTTGGGTGTCAAACATCACGAGATAACAAAATAATCGAATAAGTAAGTGAATGTATAAAAATTGCATTTTTTAAACCAAACAATATAGAAATATTTAAAGGGTTCATCTTGTGAAGTTTTGACTTAGCTACAGTCGCAGTTTATACAATTCATGTAAAACGTGCACAATATCGAAAAATTATGTTTCTGACAACATAAACTACCTCCATTGTGGTAAACTGGACAGCTGTGACATATGTTACTTTTGATAAGTCTGATAGGTTTATCTAGAGTCCCCAATGGATCACGTGACTCATGGTGCCATCTTGGGGCAAAAATGGCGTTGTCTGCATGTAAATCCAGCTATTTTAATTATTAATTAATTATTAATTAATTATTTATTCGCTGAAAATGCCGGGCTGCTGTGCATTTGGATGCACAAATAAATACAGCAAGGGCTTCAAGATGTACAGATTCCCTTCAGATCCGAACAGAAGAAAAATTTGGGAAAATAAAGTCAGGCGTATGGGATGGAAGCGGACATCATCATCAGAGCCTTGCGAGGAAGGTAAATTTATTGTTCAGTCCCATGTACAGTAAAACTCAACTAAACCATCGTTGTTTAAACCAGATATTCACAGTCACCAAACAAAAAAGTCCCAAAGTTTTTTGTTTTTTTTCCCCATGTAATAAACACTGTATATAATGGATTTTGTACAGCAGATTTTTCGCTCACATCAGATAAATTGTCCTGTCCGATCGCAATGTATTTCCATTAAAAACTCTGAGCAGTCTGGACATGCAGAGGTACAAATTAAAGTTCAGTTCTGACACTCACCAATTTGTGGAAAGTGGGAGAGTTATCATTTCTGTGATTAAAAGTCAGACTGATTAGTTTTTCAAACCGTGTTCAGACTCGGACCCGCAGCCTGACATGCATCTGTTAAATCAAACACAAAAACTGTGATTTGACACTTTTCTGCTTTTAATCCTTCGTCTGCCGTATTATAACAGTTTTTAGAGTCCACATGCTGATAATTGGATCAGAAAAGCCTGCATGACATTTACAGCAGGAAGTCGGTAAAAGAGGAAAATGTACAGCTTCCCTTTGATTTGGAGGTGATGATTGTAGAAAGAAAAGCTTGTTGAGGGTCAAATTAATCCATAATAAAGCATAATCCAGAGATGGAGAATTTAAAAACTGTCACGCACGTCATTGCAAGACACAGAGTTAAAGAGCAGCAGCTGCATAAATCAGGCTTCAAATTAATTAAATAAATCTTCATAAATTGTAAATTTATTTAATTTGATAGCTTAACTATTTTTACATTTATTTTGATAGCACCTGTACCTGGATGTGTTGCTGTATGTGGTTAAATGATTTTAAAAAATGTTGAAAACAAAAGGTCCATTCAGTAGTTCAGCGCAATTAGACCCAAAACGGTGCCATGTTCTGAGTTGATGCCACTCTCCTCAATCAAGGCACTCTAGGTCTGCCAGACGGTGCCCACTCACACCAGTCTTTTGACCTGGCTGAATATGAACTAGATACTGCAAGATTTGATACTGATACGATACCAAGTAAGTAAGGAAGTAAAATTTATTTGTATAGCACCTTTCAAGATAGAATCACAAAGTGCTTTACAGGAATTTAAGAAGACAGAAATAAAAAAGAAACTAAAAACAGCAATAACATAAAACTAGTTAAAAGCAAGCCTGTACAAATAGTTCTTGAGCTTCTCCTTAAATGTTCCAACAGAGGCCACAGAACATAAGTGTAGTGGCAGTGCATTCCAGAGTTTGGGTGCCACAACCTCAAATGCACAGTCTCCTTTGGTCTTCAGCCTTGACCTTGGTACAACCAACAGGTTCTGGTCCGAGGACCTCAGAGACCTGCTTCTTGTTACATAAGTGTGCAAGGGTTCACTGATGTAAAGTGGCATTTGACTGTGCGGAGCTCTAAAAGCTTATCACCAATATTTTAAATTACAGTCTGAACTGAATTGGGAGCCAATGCAAAGAGGACAGAATGGGTGTTACATGAGACCACTTAGATGACCTTGTAAGGAGCCTTGTCGCCACATTTTGGACCATTTGTAGGCTCTCCAGCGAAGACTTACTGAGGCTAGGGAACAACGGATTACAGTAATCAAACATGAAGAAATAAAGGCATGGATGATCTGTTCCTCCTCAGCTTGACACACAATGTTTCTAAGGTGGGCAATGTTCCATAAATGAAAGAAGCATGATTGCACAAGACGCGTAACGTGTGCGTCAAATATGAGAGATGGTCAAATGTAACACCCAAATTTCTGACTGTTGAGTGAACAAAAGAGGATAGAAAGCCAAGGTTCTTAATCACTGAGGGAACAAACTCCTCAGGGGCACAAACAAGGACTTCAGTTTTTGCTGTATTAAGTAACAAATAGTTAGCAGCCATCCAGTTTTTTTATGACATTAATAAAGTTTTGAAGAATAGATACCCTATACATTTTGTGGAGAAAAGGAGAGGTACAACTGTATATCATCTGCATAACAATGATATGAGACATCATTAAAGGAACTCAAGGTCCCAGAATGGAACCTTGGGGCACACCACAGGACAGAAAGACAGAAGAGGATGTATATTTAGCTGCAGCAACTGAGAAACTACTGTTAGAGATATAGGATAAAAAACAATCTATGGCTGACACAGAAATGCCCACCCATGTCCTTAATCTCTCAATTAAAACACCATGATCAACAGTGTCAAAAACTGCAGACAGATCCAAAAGTACAAGTACTGAATATTCACCTGCATCTCTGCGCATTAAAAATCATTTGAAACTCTAAGAAGAGCTCTTTCAGTAGAACGCAAGTGATGGAACCCAGATTGAAATATGTCAAGAATATTGTGTTCAGATAACACATCATTAAGCTGTTTGGCCACCACTTTTTCTAAAATTTTGGAGATAAAATAGGGCCATTATTGCAAATACCAAAGAAGGAGTCCTTCTGGGATATGTTATCTTGGAGAACTCTGGAGGGAGTTGCAAGGTACCGACAGGCCAAAAGGGCGGCAGCCTGTGCTGTGAGGGAGGCAAAGCAGCAGATGTGGGAGGAGTTTGGAGGAACCACAGAGGACATTTGGTCGGCACCGAGGTGCTTCTGGCAGACTGTGAGGCACCTCAGAAGAAGAACACGGGGAACCGTCCAAGCTGTCTACAGTAAGGATGGGACTCTGTTGACCTCAACTGGGGAGGTGCTGGAAGGAGCACTTTGAAGCACTTTTGCATCAGACTGGAGTGCCCTCTGTAGTAGAAGCAGAGCTGGAAGCTGATGGGGGGATCATCATATATTTCCCTACTGGAAGTCACTGAGGCAGTCAAACAATGATGAGATCCACCCAGAAATGCTGAAGGCTCTGGGTGTGGAGGGACTGTCTTAGGTGAGATGTCTCTTTATCATTGCGTAGATGCCTGGGACAGTGTCTGATGCTGCATTTACACATAACGACGGCACGTCACGAATGCCATGAAGTATACATTCTTGGCCGGAGTAGAGCCGTTGCTGCTTTGCATTGAGAGGAGCTGGCTGAGATGGTTCAGGCACATGGTAAGGATGACACCTGGGTGCCTCCCTAAGGAGGTGTTCCTGGCACGTGCAGCTGGGAGGAGACCTCTGTGGAAGACCCAGGACTACGTGGAAAGATTATATCTCCACACTAACCTGGGACTGCCTCGGGATCCACCAGTTTGAGGTGGTTAATGTGGGCTGGGAAGGGACGTTTGGGGTCCCCTACTGGAGCTGTTACCCCTGCGACCCGATCCTGGATAAGCGGCTGAAGATGTGTGAAGATGTAAGAATGTATATCACTGATGCTGATACTGATACCGATACTGATAGGTTTTAATAATTACGGTGGATGACCTTTGAGATTGGTAATGATGAAAAAACAAGCATAAATAAATTAATAAACATTTAAAAAAATGTAGCAAACCAAAGTATGCTGCCCCCCCCCCCCCAAAAGACTTATTTACCACTTAATAATTGACATGCATCACCGCAGCAGAGACACCACAGGTTATTAGCATACATCTTCCCATTCAGTGTCATTGTTTCTTGTAAACGTTGCACTGCAGAATAAATGTCTTGTTGTGAAAGTGTAGTGACACGGACCCACAACAGGGGGCGCAAATGAACGGACAATAGGAGAAGTCAAATATGAACACTTTACTGTTGTGAATGCCACAACTACACACAGCAGATTATAGAATGAGTACAAAGTCAATCAAAAACAGTCAACAAGTTCTTCTTTAATAGTCAGGTGGGAAAAACACCTCCACCTTAACACCAGAACACAGTGCAGAATCAATCTCCTATTTTTACGTGGTTCGGAGTGAGGAGTGAAAACTACTCACTGCTCGTCAATCCACGACATTTAAACATGTCTAATGTTTAAATTAACTTTCTTTTGCCAAATTTAAAGGCATTGATGATTATGAGAAAAATGAAATAAATGAACAAAACAACTGTTCAATTGTTAATATTATTTATGCTGTGACCTGGATTCGAACCCAGGGTTGCTGCTGCCACAAAGCACTGAGTACTGGCTGCACTATACGCTCACAGCAACACTATCCAGCTGTTGGTGACACATTGTCTCAGTAGGACCTATAACCTTAGCTTTTGGTTTTTTTTTTTTCTTGCTTTTTTGAGGAGGAACTGTTGCTTTTATTGCAGAAAGCAGTCTGGTTTGACACAGGAATGAAATGAGGAGTAGAATCTATAAAGTTTTATCATTAGAGGGCCATTCTTACATGTATTGACCGCTACCTACTCTGTGGCACTGTTCTTCTTCTGCAATATGCCATCTTGCAGTTACAAGTGCGTAAATCTGGGTAAGCCTATAGCACTTCCGGGTCAATGGTCACGGGTACCAAACAGCACAGTTTGCTGTAAGCTCAAACAAAACAGCTGGAGTTTCCATGTCTGCTTTCTTCTTCACTGCTGTCACAATTGCTGATGTTATTGCTCAATCTCATGTGGCGGAGAGCCACTTGACCCTCTAAGATGTTGACACCGACGGTATGGGGCTATGTAATTAGTTATCTCGGACGCA
The DNA here is from genome assembly GCF_902500255.1 of Thalassophryne amazonica. Classification (NCBI taxonomy): domain Eukaryota; kingdom Metazoa; phylum Chordata; class Actinopteri; order Batrachoidiformes; family Batrachoididae; genus Thalassophryne; species Thalassophryne amazonica. Next base: position 11,982,603 of record NC_047117.1, read on the forward strand.
CTAGTCCGGAATTCCTCCACCCTCTTCTCGCTCAGTGATTGGCTGGTTAGTCACTAGTCATACAACAACACATCCAGCAACAACAGCAGATTTGGAAGGATGACTAACATGGGTATCATGCCACCCCTGCATAAATCAGTGCCCCCAGTGCCACCCCAGTCAAATAAATTTAGTTCAATAAATTAGTCTCAGACATATTTCTTACATAAGTCAGTGTTGTATCAAAAGTCACTCTAAGGCTTTTAACTCTTTCAAGATGATGAATCACACAGTCGCCCTGTGACCGTGTTAATTTATCACGATGTGTCTGTCTAGGACGGCTGGATACACAGACAGATGTGTTTTCATAGGATACAGGGATGAAGTGCGAGAGTCACTAGGTGTTCACGGGAAACTGTTATTGATTATTTATTTCTATATTTGTTTATGGATTGTCATTGCTATTATTATTATTGTTGTTATTATTATTATTATCATGATTGTCAATAGTAGCATTTTTAAGGAAACAGATTGATATACAGTATAAATCATTATACAGGGAGAAGGGGTGGGATTAGATAAGTTTCGACTTCTCACTCCTTTAATTTTACATTGTCTGTTATTGTTTTATTTTTTCTTTTATGTTCAAAATAAATCTTCTTCAATTCAATTTGATGTAAGAACAGTTGAGTAAATGGATAGATGGCTGATCCGATGGATGAAAGTTGACTCATGGTTTAACAGATAAATGTATGGATTGTTGAGTGAGTGGATGAAGTGTTACAAAACCCCCACAATATTTTAAGAAAGTTTGCACAGAGGAACCACAGACATACTTAATGGGCATCTTTACTGTAGCTGGTGTCACAGGGAGTGAAAGACATTCAACAACTGAACCAGTGGCGTCAGGTTTATTGCCTCGAACCTGCAGGCCCCCGGGGACACCCTGCTGGTTTGGGTTTTTATGGCAATTTATATTCTGAAAAATCACTCATCATTTCCTTCCTGGGGTGACAGTAATGTGATTTTATAATTATGGATTCAGTGAAATCTTCATGCCGAGATTAATCTTTTTTACCTCATTACATCACGTCAAGTCACTGTGTTGTGAGTCGAGTTTCATTCTAATGCAATTTTCAATGTTTTTATGGTCCATCTGTGTGCTTGTGTGCGCTCATCCTTACAAGTGGCATTACTTGTTAAATTTTATGTGTATGCCATAAAAACAAATGCATTACTTCTTTAGAATCAATTAGAATTTTCTCCATATGAGTGGAAGTCAGTATAATCAGTGCATCACATAATCTGAAATAATTACAAATTAAAAGTAAGATAAAATGTATTACATTAGATTTTTTTTATTGATTTGAAATCTTAAAGCAAAACATGGTTCAACTATAGGCAAATCTTACCGCCACCATTAGAGGGCGCCACATTCCACAGTTTGAGAAGAGGACCTCCCCCATGAGTGAGAACACGTCATCTTTCGGCTGTTTTAAAATCAACGCAGACTTTTCTTTACCTTGTTTCTTTATAAAAGGACACAGTATTGAAGAGCAAAGAGAGTCACGAAATAAGTGAAATATAGTGAGGCTGGAAGAAAAGTAATAAGGACACAATGAGAATGTCTATTGTTTGCAAAGCTGAACATTTCATGTTTAATGTCCAGAAACCATAGATGTATAATTTCTAAACAAACTGTGAGATTCATCAATTGTTACTTGAGAATGTGCATAAATTTACGCACAGACCCGATCATGCGTACACACAGCACCTTGTGGTAGAATCCAGTCTCGCCACCAGCAGCTAATTTTTCAAATTTGCTTGACATCATCGTGTGACGTCATTGATGTTGATACATTTGAAGAGTTTTGATGCAAAATTCTGTAAGTACATTTTTTTCCCAAATGGAGAAAAATGCAACTGAAAATGTGCATTCACAGCAAAATGCATCTGAAAACGCACAGATTTACATAAATAAAATGAACATGTGTTCAAATCCTTTAATATGTTGCATACGCATAGTTATCTAAGCAATGAAGTGCATGTTGTACTATTAGACAATAAAATCAAGTAAAATGTATTAGACAGTGACCTCTGATTTAACCTTGACATTAGAGCTATAACTTTCACCAGAAACTGTGTTGCAGTAGGACAGTTAATTGAATTTATCCATAAAATCTTAATGAAATTGTTCTTTGCATTTTGAGCATACTGTATCTCCACTGATAGCAGATTGTTCATAATGTGCTTTATAATGTGCAATATATGCTAACAGTGTGTTTCACACATGTCCAGTACTCTCTCCCCCCAATCCAACACAAAATACACATATATTACACTGTGCAATCCCTCTACTTTCTACATTTTCACTTTTATGGCTACTTATGGTCGCTCTCAAACTAGTATAGTTAGTGATTTTAGACACAATGTTATTGTAGTCATTGTAATATTATACTGCTTGTTGTCTAGTCTGTGAAGAAGGCATCAAATAAGAAGTTCACTGTACTCTGAACACCAGACTCTGTATGAGAGGCGATTGAGAAGTTGTGAGCCACCTGGCCCAGAAAATGTAGGGTGTGGTTCTCCATCTTTTACATTCTGAGAAACCAACATTTCTTAGGGCCCCTTCACTCATAGTACGAATGTGGTCGAATTGCACATGAATTGTTGTGCATGAAGCAGAATTGTATGCAATACGTGTAAAATCGAAACTGCCTCCAACACCTCGTACACCTGTTGCTACAACTATTTGCACACACTAGCGGCTGAAAGACAGAGTGTGCCCTGTGCAAGTACATCGAACCCTCTCGCGGCAGGTGTTGGCCAAATTCCAGGTGACACACACGCACATGTAAGACCGCTTGTTTGGCACTTAGAAAATGTGTGGCCATTCACACTATTAACATGACAACAGTAAGCAGATGATCGCTGTCAAGGTGGAAGTGAAATTTGTCTAAGTGCCCCCACAACTGTGGAGTTGCCGAGTGCACATGTGGCGTGCCCTCCCTCCGCTCACCCCCATCGCATGTATACATGTTGTTCGTGTGCCCCCTGCAGACGAGGCGCCTCTCATCTGATCAAAGAGTGACATCTTTGTCTGTGCACTGAACGGACAGGGGCGTGGCTGACTGCCAGCAGAACAGCTGTTGAGACATCTCTGGTCCTGCACGTCACAGCTCCAGAACATGTCCTGTGTTCTGATGGACGCGCGTGTCTGCTTGCTGTCCTCATGTGGAAATACATAAAAACATATATCGCGTTTGCGACGGGCTGGAGAAACAGACCGTCAGTTCATGTGGACACGCAACAGGTGATCTGAATGTCACGTCTGTCTGACAGGACACGTGTCGGGCCCTGAGGGCTGTGAGCGACACACCGCAGGACAAGCCAAGAGTGCAACAAATACTCCACTTTCAGTCACGTATCTGCAGAAATGCACCATAACAAATGCCGTTCGGTCAGTTGTCACTGCAATTTTTTCTCTATTTTAAAAAAAATACATT